>NC_068434.1:31663690-31768690 GCF_023373465.1 Oncorhynchus keta | reverse complement strand
GGGAGGGGAGCAGGACAGAAGTTACTACAAGACCCAAGAAGGTACTGTGCAATAAAGCATGATCTTTAGTCATCCACTCAGGTCAACAAGGTTTATACCAGCATGAAACTAAAACAATGTTGCAAAAACATCCAGTTTAACATGCATTAGGGTTTCTGGATCGGGTACCCTTTCCTGAGATTGTACGATGAACAACAAAATTCCATTAGTGTGAGTCCAGTTGTGTGTGTGTGTGTGTGTGTGTGTGTGTGTGTGTGTGTGTGTGTGTGTGTGTGTGTGTGTGTGTGTGTGTGTGTGTGTGTGTGTGTGTGTGTGTGTGTGTGTGTGTGTGTGTGTGTGTGGAGTTCTAGAACAAGGATGGTGTTACACTGTTGGAAGTCCCCGCATTGACCCTTGACCTCTGTGTGTTTGAGACCTGTTTATGTTTCCAGAGGGGCCCTCGTCTCCTCCCTCCTCTATTCTCTCTTATCACTGGCTTGGAGAGGAGGGCCGTGGATTTCGGCCAAATGCACGGCTCCCTCCATCTATCCATCCAGGCTCTTAATTTTCAACCCTGACCCCGTCACACCCTCCCTTGGGCTCCAGCAACAACAAAAGATGGAGATTAGGGTAATCTAGGGCCCATGTGAGGATTACTGAAGGTTTTTTCATCTTTGTGTGCAGAGTTGAGACAGTGTATTAGTAGTGGTTCAACTTAATCTGTCTCTGTGGTTTACTTTTGGTTTAGTTTGTGTAGACGTTAACTTTGTTTTGTGTACCCAGGTCAGTGCCAATAGTAACAAAGATACTTCTAAAATATTGACTCTGATGTAATGCTATGAGAGTAAGTATACTCCAAGCCTGTAGTTTTAAAGTCCCCATTTGAGAAATAGGATCATCTACACAGAAGAGGAGCTGCTACTGAACACAGTGGTCTATCCCCTGTGAGCAGTGTGCTCTCTCTCTCCTTCTCTCCATACAGAGACATCAAACCCAGACAGGAAGAGGAGAAATGGCACAGGAAGTCAGTGGAGTGAGTGAAACACAGGGCAGTCTGGTCCCAGGACACAGCAGGAAGCGGTCACAGCGCAACGCCACAGAGTGCACAACTTCACAGTGATGTTTATGGAAGGTTAAATGTTAGCTGTGGTGCCCCACAGGTAATAAAAAGCTGCTTTACTAGACATTGAGCTGGAACTGAAGAGGCTACAAGATGGCTGGTCCCTGTTGAAGACAGACATTGGTCTCAATTCAATGAAACCCAGAAAACAGGTTTCCAGGATAAGCAAAGAAGCATAATTATTTTTTACACCACAAGAAGGAATGTTTGGATCCATCCACTAAATAAAAAAAAAACATTTCTATGGGAAACAAACATACATGTAAAGAGGCATGTATGAAAATGTATTTACACTGAGTTAGTTACTGTGTGTTCTTGTTTTGTAGGAAGAATGTTGTTCTTAATTTATTTTGAAAAATGTATTCTATTTAATTCCACAAATCTGTTACAGATTTTGATTGAATTGGGCCCAGGTCTTCTCAACTGTTTAGTTCAAGCATTAGGCAGTCAAATGTAATGCTTTTATCCATTCACATTTTATTGCATTTAATGGTTATGTACCCACAAGCCTTTATTCACACATTTTGTTCTCACAGCCAAGTCTAACACACCTGTATCTACTCTTTATGATCAAATTATTCTTCCATCCCTTTCTTCCCCCACCCTCTCTCTCCTCCCCTTTCACTCTGTGTAGGTCCCTTGAATTGCCTTGGCTCAGAGACTCTGGCAGCTAGTCAAGACTGTGCTGGACCCTCCAGAAGCACGTCTGTTAACCGTTAAGCCGTTTAGCTCCTAATACCGACAACAAACACTCATTCTGTGCTGGCCCTGGGCACAGGCCAAAGTGAGCGGCCTGCGAGAGAGGTCAGACAGCTCTATAATCTGATTCTACCCGTCTGCCCTTTGCTCCAACACACTCACAACGGCAGGTTGGGATCCTTGCTCTGCAGGAGTCTAAATGGGACACTGAGACACATACGCTCCGTAGTGACACTGGGCCATTCATGAAAGGAGCTGAGGCTCCCAATGGTCTCATAATGTGTAAATCACTTAAGGGTGTGTAAGTGTAGACAAGTGTGCTTGCTTGAGTGTGTGTATATGTGCCTGTGTGTGCTAGTGAATGTACACTGAGTATACACATCATTTAGAACACCTTCCTAATATTAAGTTGCACCCCTACCTTTTGCCCTCAGAACAGCCTCAATTCGTCGGGGCATGGACTCTACAAGGTGTCGAAAGCGTTCCACAGGGATGCTGGCCCATGTTGACTCCAATGCTTCACACAGTTGTGTCAAGTTGGCTGGATGTCCTTTGGGTGGTGGACCATTCTGATACACACAGGAAACTGTTGAGTGTTAAAAACCCAGCAGTGTTGCAGTTCTTGACACAAACCGGTGCACCTGGCACCCACTACCATACCTCGTTCATGGTCACTTAAATCTTTTGTCTTACCATTCACCCTCTGAATGGCACACATACACAATCCATGTCTTAAATGTCTCAAGGCTTACAAATCTGTCTCCTTTACTTCATCTAAAATGTTTGAAATGGATTTAACAAGTGACATCAATAAGGGATCATAGCTTTCACCTGGATTCCCCTGGTCAGTCTATGTCGTGGAAAGAGCAGGTGTTCTTAATGCTCTATGCACTCAGTGTAAGTTATGTGTGCATGCGTAGCCTATGTTTGTGTGTTAAGAGACGTGTGTTTAGGAAGTGTGAGCTGAGAAGTTTAATTTGACACAGCCTGGTGAGTGTGCAGAATGGCGTCTCAGTAGATGTGTGCTGTCACCACCCCCTCCACCCCCGAGTTCTCACAGCCCCTGCAGCCTCCCCACTTCCTCCTACACCCCCCCCCTGCTCCTGCACCCCACGCTGGGGCTCATTTTAGTGCCTCTCCCCTGGATCTCAGCATCCTGCTGGAGTTGTCTCTCCACTCTGCCTGTGGAGCATCTTTCCTCTGGATCTGCTCCGCCAAGTGCTGTTTGGGGCGTGTGACTGTGGGTGTAGGGGGGCTGAGACGGGGGGGGCTTCTATGCACCTGAACTCTACCAAGGTGTCATGGAAACAGGAATTTACTCTGCTGGTGAATGAGTTTCTCTGCTTTCTTTTAATTCCCCCTCCATCTCTGTTCACTGAGATGTGTGTTGCTCTCCACTAAACAGCATGAGCTGTGATGTGATTGGCTGCGCTGGGTCCCTGATGGTCTATTAGCAATTCCTGACCTTGGGACTTTAAGATTCTAAGTGACATTTTGGTCAAAAATGTGTTATTCAAATTAAGATGGAAAAATCAGAAAAGTTCTATCTGCGCGAACACCTTTTAACTTGGTTCTATAATCCAATCACACAATGCTGGGTTGTCAATCAAAAATATTTGAATGTAAGGTGATATACTCATTGAGTCATGAAGGAGAAAGACATCACAAAACAGTTCTGAGATCTGGGACTAATTATTATCTCAAAACTATACATTTTGCAGATATAACCTTATAGTCCCAAGTCCTTGATTATTCATATCATTAGGTTCTGGTCCTCTTTTTAAATATATTTTTATCACCACTTTTTTAGAAGAATAACAATAACGGTGCTTTAGAGCATGTTTAAGGCCCTTAGGAGAAGCACTGCTGTTTTGTCTTGTTCTATATCAATACGAAAACCTCCATGGAAGGGGTATTTCACAAAAATTACAAACGTACCACATTTTATTGATAACTAGCAAGTAGTTTACTGACTTTGGGTGTCAGTGAAGTATATCATCCAGAGCTGAGCTTTAACAATGTGGCTAGTTCTGCATAGAATATAGTTCCATAAAATGACAAATACACTATCGCTTTAACAAATGAGTGATGAACATGAATGAATATATTTGATGATGTGATTAGAAAGAAGGAAGCACATCTGTGCTTTTCTATTGAAATGGAAATAATTGTAGCATTCTGTGCCAGATAGAACTTTGGCTGAACCCACGTCAACATTTCAGAGCCAAAAGGTTCTATCTGCGATTGCAGCCGCCCCCTAAAAAAACACATTTACAAATGTATTTTTGATACTACACTTCAGGTACCTTTAAGGTGGGGACCGTAATGAGTTAGAATTCACTACAAAACAGTTCTGGGATGTGAAAACGTATATTATCTCAGAACTGTGTTTGCTCAGATACAACCTTCTAGTCAGTCCCAAGGGCTGGAATTAGAGGTGGTGCTTCAATTGTTGTGGATCAGGAGTTCAGTGTGTAGAATATTGTGCTTTAAGTCACTGAGATGATACAGCCTTGCTCCCAGTGAGTGAACACACAACCCCCTATTTACTGCTAATTTCACACTCACTGATATTGCTTTCAGTTTTCCCACATTGGCAAACAGAAAGGTGGCATGTCACTGTGACTTAAAGCAGGGCAGCTTTCCCTATCCAAAGGCCTGCTGGGACACTCTTCAGGGGGCATCTTTTTATCCATTCTGACGTTACTCAACCCTGTAATTCACTCCTGTCTGTGCTCCTCAGTGCTGGGTGTATGAGTCAGGAAGAGGGAGGTATTTTTTATTAAAATAGGAAAGTCTCATTGCAAGCAAAACACTCAATCAAAAAGCTACGAAAAATAAGAAAAACTGAAAGACTTGGGAATGTCTGATTTTGTCGTGTGTCGTCAGGGGTTTGTTTCTTGTTGTTTTAGCCCTGGCATGTGGCGCCAGAAAATAGCATGTAGGTGTTCACTGAGCTGATCTAACAAGCCTACTGGGGCATGTGCTGAGATATCTGGGGGACACGAATCGGACCTGGCCAAGGGCATGAAACAGAGACGGAAAACGAGAGAGGCACTGACATCACACACTTTCATTTCTGCCTTTTCCTCTCTGTGGATAGTTCCCCCTTTCTTCCCCCAATGCCTCTGTAGTGAGCTTGGGCTTGGGTTGTTAAAATTAATCTCTGTGTATACAGAGTGAAGAGGACAGTTGTTTCTATTGCGTTGGCTGTGCAGAGTGTCAGCAGGTCCATCTGGGCTTATTTTCTGTTATTTGGACAGAGCAGGGATGTGATTTATCATGTGGTGGTCAGAGAGACTCAACGAGCGTAACCACAGTCAGCCACACCAAACCTTCTGGGCCGGCCTCTCCTTCTCAACACACTGCATCACTACAGCTAAACACACCAGGGAAGCAATGGAGGGTGCTTGTGATTACATGTGTTATAGTGTGTGTGACAGTGTGTGTTTTTGCATGTGCATGCTTGCCTGTTTGTGTGTGCATGTCTGTTTGTGGAGAGCAAAATGTCTGAAGGAATTCCAAGTGAATGAGGGGGGAAAAAAGCTTGTTGTCTTCCTTTTCGTTAAATTTCTTCTCTTCCTTGCCTGTGGAGAAGGTTTCTCGCCATGGCTCTGGCCTGAGGTTTCTTGTTTATGTTCACGTCAGACTCAGTTCCTCCATGCTGGGAGTGAGGGATGGGATGGAAGGGGGTCAAAGAGAGAGAAAGAGAGTACAAGTGAGAGGGAAAGAGAGAGAGGGAAAATGAGGAGAGAAAGAGCAAAGATTTAATTTTCTTGCGCTTTCTCCTCTCCCTTGCTCTTTCTCCTCTCCCTTGCTCTTTCTCCTCTCCCTTTCTCCCTCTCTCCGTTTCTCTCTCTCTCGCGCGCTCGCTCTCTCGCTCCCTATGGATTGGACTGAAATACCTGTCAACACAACACAGGGCACTGGATGAGACAAGCCCATCATGAGACAAGCCCATCTCTCCCACCCCCTCTCTCTCTTGCTCCCTCCTTCTATTACTCCTGCTCTCTCCCTCTATCGCTCTTGGTCCCTCACTCCATATCAAACACAAACACATAAACAAACTCAATTTGCTAATGACACTGGGCCGGCCATTGGGTGAACTTAATTAAGTTTATGCTGGCTGTCTGATGTCAGAGAGCTCTCTGGCAGAGATGAATAATGCCTAGTGGGGGCCCCCACCCCCCTCCCACCTCCCTCCCCTCACCCCCCATGATAGAGGATGTAGTACTGGTTGTGTAACGATACTACCCTCGTCATACATTATGGCATGGATGCATTGCCTTGGTCTTCCAGAACTGAGAATGAACTGTCTGTTGACTGTATCTGCCCGAAAATACATCTTCAACCCAACAATGAATGGGGTGAAAAACATAATTATCGATTATCACGCCACAACCTGACCCTGACCACAGAGAGGTACAAGCTGTAATATGAAATGCATTACAGCCTGATGCGTGTTCTGTGGTGTACAGGTTCTGTCCCAACATATAGGACCCAGAAGATCCTGTGAAGACACATCCACTCTGAAAACGGGGCCTATAGGTTTCTCCTCAGGGAAGTGTGGCGTGTAGCCAGTGAAGGGTTAATGTCTGTAGGTCTCCCAGACTCCCTGTACGTGACGCACTGTCTCGATGAGGGAAAGTCGAACAGGAAAAGCAGTCTAAAAATGGTCCCTGTGCAGCCCAGGACCAAGGTACGTTTTCTTTGGCCCTCTCCTCACATTTTTGCACTTGTTTTTCCAATTTGCTTAACTACAGTTCAATGGTTTTCGGATTTGGAGATTGCAGAAGGGTTCCTATTTTTATTCTGGTGGTGAAAACCTCTTTTATTACCATTGTGGGACTTACTCTCTTTTCTGCTGGTTTTTGGCACAGGTCCCTATTGCTTGCCCCTGGCCCCAATCACCCTCTGAAGCTTCTGTGTCCTCCCTGCTCACACGTCCACTCCACAGTTGTGGCAGCAACACTCAAAAGGGTTTGCTACTGGAGCTTTGAGCTTTATGGTGATATAACCGTAAAGTGCGTGACCCAAAAACTCAGTGTGTGTGTTTGTGTGTGAATGGGGTCAGTTGGGAGGGTGGACAGAGCAGTGACAGGGCTTCATATGGTAATATACTGCACATGTGGCGCTGGCATTGGAGGCCTGTGGGGGTCAAAATGACCTCCTACCCATTCCTACCCCATCCCATTCATACCCTCTGAATGTGGCTCTCCATTCACACTGATGTCACAGAGAAGGGAGGGGGGAGGAGGGAAGCATAGAGGAGGGGGGGGGACGGTGGCCCCAGGGAGAGAGAGAGAGGTGGTCTTTCTTTCCTCCCTTGCCCAGAGAGAAGGAAAAACAATTGGTGTGCAAATGGCTCTCTCTCCTTAATTCTAGGAGGATCCTACCCCCTCCCACCCTTCTGGGGTCTCTGGATGTGAAGGGAGAAGAGGAGAGACAGAGCTAGTCTGTGGGTTTCTTTGTGTTAAAACAGGGCTGAGGAAAGTTTATATTTGTGTAAGTGTGTGTGTGAGTGAGTGAATGTGTGAGTTTGTGTGTGCGTGTGTATGTGTGTGTGTTGGCCTGTCAAATGAGTGCGGCCCCCAGTGTCTTCTGAAATGTTCATAGGTCAGTCGTGACAATGGGCACTTTGATAGAGGAGCTGTGGAGATGTAAATCAGCAAATGGAGGGAGACAAAACAACTGTCCTCCCACCGCCCCCTGAACTCCTCAAAAAAGAGGAGGATTTAGCTTAGAAAGCATGAGCAGAACACTCCTCTGGCCTCTTTCATAAAACAAAGCGTGAAATAAGGGGAGATGGTGTCCCTTTCAGAGTTTAGTTTTTTTTGTGTAGTGATGGTGGAGGTGGTGGTGGGGATGGTGGTAGAGGTGGTGGTGGAGGTGCTGGTGGTGGGGGTGGGGAGGTGGTGGTGATGGTTGGTGTGTTGGTGTGAGAAGGAACTCATTCAGTCAGTCTGTCTCATTCTTGGGAAAGTTTGTAGCATCTTCTCTATTGCCTGGCACCTGGAGTGGGTCTCTGGGAAGAAGGACAATGGCTGAGGGGTTGATAGGTCATTGGAGCATGGTCCTCCTTGGCTGCAGACAGAGATACGCTCTGGGCCTCTCCTAATCCCATAGCTACGTTACCGCCAGGCATCCCAGGGTTTGAAAGGACACTGTGGAGAAGCAAGCCGGGAAAGCGTCCAGCAGCAGAGGAATTTAGCATACCCCAGTTTAGGACATGGAAATGGCAGGTGGATTACAGACTACATCTGATAGACATAGTAGTGTTGACATTGTGGCTGACTAATATTGAGTTTCGCAGATTGTGATGGCTGCAGTCAGCGCTGTAGAGCTAAAACAGTGAGAATCCAATGAAGATGCAGTGTAACACATTAGAGACGGAACAAACACATGCTCTACTTGATCCACAGAGATAATCTGGAGCCATAAATATGCCACAACTAATGGTTGTGCAGCTCTCACACTGGGGATGGGGAGGATGGAATTCCACCCGACTTCCGAGGGGGGATGACAAATTGCTTGTACATATATGACTCGGCTGGTTGAGGGCATGAATGGGCTTGAGGGAGGCCCAGGAACAGTACAATCCACAGTGTTGACGAAGGTCGGTTGTAGAGTCATACATAGACAGACAGATACTATAAATCAGGTGTTGTGAAACTGTGTGCACCTGAACGGGCATTATAACTTATAGAATTTATTCTGCAATGATCATGGAAACAAAATAAATACTAGGAAATAGATGCCTATTTCAAATTATTTTAGGATGCGAAGATAACAGCAAATGATTGCATCTTGTTATTATATTTAGCTACCTGTTTTGTTTGTTTGTTATGAATATGAGTGTCACCATATATTCCTGCACAAGGCTACTTACTACCAGGCTACTTTTGACTTCTTGCAATGCAACACTTCAACCACTAGAAACGGTGCATATGTATGGTCTAAAACAGGGCTCTCCAACCCTGTTCACTCCAACTGTAATCCAGCACACCTGATTCGAATAATCAGCTGGTTGATAAACTCAATCAGTATGTTACAACTGGGGCTGGAGTGAAATCCCCTCCAGGAGGGTAGCTCTCCGGGAACAGGGTTGGAGAGCCCTGGTCTAAAGTTTGCGGGAGGATAAGCACATTCTCACTTCAAGTTCAGTTTTGATAAATTCCAACTTTTGAGTAAAAACTGGCGCAGGCATGTTTTGGGGCATATTTTGTGCATACGCAACGTTTCTAAACGAGGCCCCAGGGGAGCTGTGTGATTGAGTGGCCGGGGTGGTGAGTCAGTGTGAGTTAGCAGTGAGGCAGGTGGTGGCAAGATATAAGGAGACAACCTGGTCTCAGAGCATTTCATATTATTCTATATGTAAATCTGAGACACTCCATTTAGTATGATATGCTACGTTTGTTATGGTTACATAAGACGGATGGTTACTTAAGTCAAAAACTAAACTAGGATGGTTGAGCGTATAACGCAAACGTCTAGCAACCCAAAGGTTTTGAGTTTGAATCTCAACACGGACAAGTTTAGCATTTTAGCTAATTAACAACTTTTCAACTACTTACTACTATTTAGCTACTTTGCAACTACTTAGCATGTTAGCTAACCTTTCCCCTAACCCTAACCCTTAACCCTTTAACCTAACTCCTGAACTTAACCTTAACCCCTAACCCTAGCTAACATTAGCAAGCTAGCTGACGTTAGCCACCGAGCTAGAATTTGAAATAATCATACGTTTTACAAATTCGTAACATATTGTACGTTTTGACAATTAGTAACATATGTTACGAATTACAATTCGTATTTTATCATATGAAATTGGTGATGGACATCCACAAATGAATGCATACCATATGAAATGTAACATACCATATGAAATGTAACATACCATATGAAATATTAAAGGCTCTGAGACCAGTTTGAAGGAGAGGGAGGCTCAGGGGACATCTGGCTGCTGGGAGGGAGATTGATCTGTCAAAAGCTAGCAGACAGGTCTGTGAAGGAGCTATATGGTGCCTAACCTACACACAGAAAACATCATCATTGATTGGCTGTACCTAAAAGTCTGCATAGGTCCACATGGATGCATTACTGTGTACAGTTCGTATGAAGCATCTGATTTAATATGTTAGTGGATCAGATACCTTCCGTTCACATACTCATTATTGGCATGCTGATTGGTCACATGTTTATATGCTACCAGATTCAAGTAATCATCATAAACAGCTTGACCATAAGACATTATACTGAGAACCAATTTACTGTTGGCATGCAGGAATGTTTTGAGTGAAAAAACAGTGAAGCACAAAACCACCTGCGGAAATTACTGTGCGACAATGAACTGAACTCACCCCCAATGTGAGCCAAAAGGCCTGAGGATCTTCTCAACTTGGCAATGTCTATACCACATTTAAGTGACAACAATTACTCACGTAGGAATACTGTTGATGAGTAATGGAGACTGTCACGAAATAGGGCCCATCGTTCACCTCGTTACAATGTACAGTATACAATAGCTTTAAAAAAGAACGCTTTAGTCAACACTCTTTTCTAAACGGTTAAAACTCTTTATGGTCCGGAATATCGTTTTCTGTTATTGATTTTGTTTCTTTACAACCAAACCTTTATGAGGAGAAGTTAAGTGTTGACTTCAGCCGTTGATCATTACGACTGACTGTTATTTGACCATTTAATGCCTCGCGTACTCCCAGGGAAGACCCAGGGAAGACCCAGGGAAGACCCAGGGAAGACCCAGGGAAGACCCAGGGAAGGAGGCTTTTGTGTCTTTCATTATTGTTCACTGTGGGTATCTGTGTTTCCTAGTGGTATATTAGGCTGTTCAGGGGCAGTGGGGCTGGTTGTGATGAACTGAGTGAGAGAGTTTGTATGTTCTGTGGGAGAGAAACACACAGAGAGATCTATCCGAGGAAGAAGAGCAGCAACACCATGGCGCTGAGGAGTCATGGAAAAAGTATACTTGTGTCAGAGCATTGAAAAACCATCCATTTAGAGTGGCCTGCCTATTAACTGAACAAAGGAAAGGCTCTGTCTCAGAAATCCCTTGAGAAGACTATTTAGTGTGTATACTGTATCAAAGGAACAAACAGGATCTTCTCTTTGTACCAGTGTCTGTCTGTACCCACTCACCTCCCCTCTGGGTTCACAACTGTCTTTCTTTTCTCTGTCCTGACTCTGGCCTAAGGTTCTCCCTGGTGCGCTCTCCATTCTACCTTTCATCTCTCTGAAGGCTTAGGACTCCCTTTAGCAGGATGGACAAGGACAGGACTGGTGGTGGTGTCCCCTGTGGTGTCTGTTGCTGAGACCCTCTCCCCTCAGTCCTACAGAACTGTTTGTACACCCTGTTCCTTCCCCAACTAACCAACAGCACCCCGAAGCTGGTCCTTTCCTCTTTTAGTCAGCTCAACATGACCCAAGACTGTCCAGACTCTACACTCCATGCTTGTAGCGATAAATGACAAGTGCGTTGTCATTTTCTTGACACAAACGTGTCGTCGTTGAGGAGCCAGAGGACATGGCTGGTTGTTTGGTCACAGCTGTGGCACTGTGTTGTGAAGCATCTCTGACATGTTTGTTGACCACAGGGCACTTCACCAATGTCTCAGATTGTGTTTGGGTTTATGTGTGTGGCAAGGAGCCCACTTCTCAATAACTGTTTTATGGAGGAAGTCACCTCATGTTGTGGGCATGTTGAGTATGTCAGAACACATCTCGTCATAGGACCGGGTGTGCAGGGCAGGCAGGCAGGGGATAGAAACAGGGATCTGCTCTAATTTTGACCCAGGAAACTCAACAAGTTCACCATGTGGCTGCCGTTGGCAACCGCCACTTATGTGACATATGGAACTTAGCTGGGTGGGATTGTGGCTTGGTGGATTGTTTGTGTAGAACCCATTCATTGGGAGAGATGACTTTGGCGTTGCATGTGCTCATAGTGTTGTGCCACACCTTGACACAGGTTTTGACACAAACCCGTCCAGCTACCTGTGACACACACACACGCACACGCACACACACACACACACACACGCGCGCACACAGACACAGACACAGACACAGACACAGACACAGACACAGACACAGACACAGACACAGACACAGACACAGACACAGACTCAGTAGTTGGTTTTTCACATCCTGATAGGGCTGGTAACAGTGGAGCTCAGAATGGAGTTGACTTATGGACACCTGCTATGGTACCGCACCCATGTCAGCAAATGAGCGTTTACTCCTGGCTCATGTATGTTAATGTTATTCTTTAAAGTTTTAAACATGTTCGTGTATGTTTTTAATATATTTTTGTTGTTGCTTTGTTGTTGCTTTGTATCACATTACCGAATATGAACAAAACATGCAGTCAAAAGCGACACCACAGGAATGTCAGTTGAGTGTGTGTGAACGAACTTTGCATCTGCTCATGGTCTCCGTTGCCGCCGCTGCCATATGGACTCAGCTGTGACTAATTAATGGTGGCGGCAGGGAGGAGAGGCAGACGATCCTCCTCCTAATATGTGACTGATCCGGACGCTGGAAGAGTGGAGGCTCAAGAGGACTGACTGTCTGCCTGTGTGTGTGTGTATGTATGTCCATTTGTCTGTCTGTGTCTTTAAACTGTACCAATAAACCAATAATCCCTACACTACCTGTGAAAGTAGCATACTGAACATTGACTTGGATCAAGATAAACCCATACCCTTTGACAACAGGCTGTAATGGTACAGTATACAAGGAACTAAATGTGTGCTGACCGTCTGGAACCAGGGGTATTCCACCACCACCTGCCCAAGTCATAAATATTTGAGTGTTCTTTATTTTTTTTCCTTTAATGCCTCAGAGGCAGCCTACAGTCCGGAAATAATCATTATCTGGTGCCATGAGTGGTGAAGATGATCAATAGCATGGGGTCTGATTGACACGCCAATATTTAAAAAGCCCCTTTGAACACTTCCTCAGCGGTGACCATTTTCACGAATGTTGATCGTTATTTTTCGCCATTGATTATTTGCTTCTAGACTGTGACCGAAGTTGTTCTGGCGTTGGTCAGAACAAAGTCAATGTTTTTCAGAGACTAGCCTTGCTATAGGCCTGATGGGGGAGGTACAACCGAATAACCTCCCCCACTTCCACAAACAACTTTATGTAGTGATCTGTCAGTCTGGCACAGACCTAATCATTTCAGGTGAGGGCAGACAGGTAAAGAAAGATCAGTCCAGCAAATGCTGTCTTGCAAATATTTCGTAGGCTAAGCATTTCAGGATAAAGAGGAGATGTTTAGTATTGCAGTTATAAAAATGCTCTGATGGTGAACAGACTATAAAAGTGTGGCCCATTTATTTAAAGCTAGGTTTCCATTCCTCTCTGACAAGACGTGAGCATGGAGAGGGTTAAGCTCTATACTGTATAATACACTGTCAGGAGATGTCACAACCTGCACAGAATAATCTGTGCAGCCTCTCCCCAATAACCCTCTCCTTCTCTCCAACCCCATTCAAAGTCCACTGCTCTCATCCATCCATCCATCCACCCATCCACCCATCCCTCCTGTAGTATACCTGAGATGGGGTTAGGGGTGGAGAGCATAGGAAGGAAGAGGAATAAACCAGGGAAGAAAGAGTGGGTGAGAGAGTCCTCCTCCTGAGTAAAGGTATAAGAACCTGATTTGCACTTATGTGGTTTGTACTTCTTCCAGCTGTCCTTTATGCTCATAGATTTTCCAGATGATGTTAGGGAAGGAATCAATGGCACACAGTCAGTACCAGGAATGCCAGTCCATTGGTGGAAAGCTGCAGTTAGATAGTATTGGGAAATAGATTTTCTCCATCCCCCTCCCAGCCCTCCCTTTCAATACACTTCGCAATTACTTCACAAGCCAAGGAGAAAGATGGAGGAACACTTGGCAGAGAAGAAAATGTGAGATTAGCAATGAGTGCTTGTGAGTTTGTGTGTGTGTGCATGAGTTTGTGCTCCGTCGTGATGTTTGTGTAGCCGCACAGATGTAGGGTCTTAATTAGATCACTATTTTGTTGCTAAGAATTTTCCTGCATAGCAGGAAATGCAAACTTCTAGTGTATCCAAGGTTTAAAAAGGCTTCTAAAGTTAGTAATCTCCACTTTAACGTCAGACTTGATTTGCGCTAACTATCAACCTGTACAATTTTTTTGTCATTTATTATAATCCACATAATAATTCACATTTCCTGTTGCTGCTGGTGTCACACCCTGATCTGTTTCATCTGTCCTTGTGCTTGTCTCCACCCCCATCCAGGTGTCACTTATCCCCAGTGTATTTATCCCTGTGTTTCCTGTTTTGCCAAATCAACCAGCGTTTTTCCCTAGCCCTCCTGGTTTTGAACCTTCCCTGTCCTGACGCCAAACTCGCCTGCCTGACGACTCTGCCTGTTCTGACCTCGAGCCTACCTATCCCCTTGTACTGTTTGGACTCGGACCTGATTACTGAACCCCTGCCTGTCCTGACATCGAACCTACCTATCGCCTGGTACTGTTTGGACTCTGCCCTGGTTTATAAACTCTCGCCTGTCCCCGACCTGCCTTTTGCCTACCCCTTTTGTTATAATAAATATCGGAGCTCAACCATCTACCTCCTGTGTCTGGATTTGGGTCTCACCTTGTGACTTATAGCAGGATTATTTTCATGCTGTAGCAAACTGTCTCAAATTAAGATCCTACATCTGCATGTCTTTTCACTTCAGTGTCAGGTTGTTCAAATGGGGATGTCTCAGCTTTTGAAATGAGTAGGACCAGTTACTTTGTCATTTTGATTTTGATTGCTCACTCAACATCTGCATGCATTACACAAATGGACACATTCAGAACCTTTTTCTTTAACATTGCACACATGCACACACACACACACACACACACACACACACACACACACACACACACACACACACACACACACACACACACACACACACACACACACACACACACACACACACACACACACACACACACACACACACACACACACACACACACACACACACACACACACACACACACAGAGGACATGCTGTATCACACATACTGTACCAATTCTAGTATGTTTTATCCCCTCAGGAATCTGGAGGAAGGTGTCAGGTCTGTCTCTGTACTCTATCTTTGCACAAGCTCCCTTGGAGATGAGTCCCTCTCTCTGCAGCTCCAGGCCTCTCTATCTTACCCGCTCTCCCCCACTAACTCTCCCAGCCCTTCTTCCTTCTCGCTTGCTTCTTCTCTGCAGCAATAAATTATACACTAACTCAATGTACATCTCTTTGTTCTCCCTGACAGATAATTCAATTCATTTTAGCCAGTCTCTGCATTCCCAATGATGAATGCATCGACTATGCAATTAAACAGGCCTATGCATTAAAGCGCTCCTATTGCACTTTTGCACACATGGCGGCAGGTAGCCTAGCCGTTAGAGATGCAAGCCAGCAACCGGAGTGTTGCCAGTTCGGATCCTGGGTCCAATAGCAAAAATCTGGCGGGAAGTGAGCTGGCAACCAAAGGGTTTGTTGGTATGAAATCCTAGATGCCATTGGCTGCCATTGTACCCTTGCGCAAGGCACTTAACCCCCCACAACAACAGGTGCCCAGTGTGGCATCCCTCTCCAAAATCTGTGTATTTAAATGTAGGTGTTTTTCGGAGGGATTGGGTGTGAAAGTTCAATTTTAGTCGGACCTTGTTTGCAATTATAAAATCATAACGTGAAGGCACGCAGGAATGTCATTGACAAATATGACGATGGAACATCAATATACCTCGCCTGAACCACATTCAATTTATCAAACAAACCTTCTGAATATTGTAATAGCCAACATTATGGTCTTTTCCATGCTTACAACTCTTTCAGCATTCAGTGAACAAGTAAAGAGAATATAAAGTATAAATATGTATTCTATAACCATGCTACAATAATGCACTATTTCGATCCAGGTTCCTGGTTACACACCTGACGTACTGCAGTCAGTCAGTCAGTCAGTGGTCAGGACAGATTAAATGGTCTGGGTTCAGATGGTTCTCTTTGAGGGTTGGACCTGTAGCCATGTGTACTGTACTAGATCAAACTAGGTCTTAACAGTATTATTAGTGGTATTAACAGTATTATTACTACTAATTAGGGAAGCCACTTATAGCGCTATGCATAGATACTTATCAAAGCCAAGGACAAGGTTGAGAGGAGGAGATACAAATAGAATGAAAAAGGAAGAGAGTGGCCAAAGGTCTGAGCATCTCCATTTCCTCCTTTTAGAAGAAAGAGATTTACACTGGCACCCGTGCAGCTCATTGTCCCTGCTACGAGCACCCACTTTAAATGCTGGAGGATTGTGGGAAGGCACTGGGTGATTAATGGGGCGTGTGTAAACAAAGCCCTTGAAACAAAAGCCAGAGTGTAAAGAATAGAGATAAGGATAGACTCCAGTCAAGTTTGGCATCATCCCTCTTTCACTAACGACCTCTACTGTCGCCTGGTGATGGTGGGGGCAGTGCGGATGACGGGAGGAACGTGGAATAGAAAGAAAGAGAGAAAAAGAGACCCTGACATGCACATTCATTCTTTAAATGAAAAGAGATAATTGTGAGAGGAACCGACCTGTCTTCATCCTTAGAATAAATAAAAAAGTATGCCCTGCCTGAAATATGGACAATGCCATTACTGATTTAATTTAAATAGACGACTTGTTATTGTGCCCTGTGGTGGCTTGCTGTGAATGCTAAAATGGCTGACGTGAGTTAAAGCATGGGAAGGGGGAGAGATAGACCCAACCTGTTTTGGTAGAAAAAAGGAAACACATGCAAAATATTCCATGTAAAGAAACCTGACTTGACACAGTACTCCTTTTCCACATACTGTACATGGCACAATGCTGTACAAATCAGAAACCCTGTCAAATCTCAGATTTATCACAATGAATAACACAATAATCTGTGTGTCATATTGAAATGATTGATCTCACATTGTCACACAAGCAAACAATGTCTTTAGGACACACAGGGCATGTGGCTAAAAGGTAAGGGCTGTTAGATTGTGCCACATTCAGTACATAGATTTTTCCTATTCAAGTATTTGGGCAGGTTAAAAATGATCTCTACTCTTTACAGAGTAGAGATCAGTTCCAGCTACTACTTTTAAAAATCCATCATCCTAGTCTCTCACTGTTGCCACTTGTTATAGACCCTCCTCAGCTCCCAGCTGTGTCCTGGACACCATATGTGAATTAATTGCCCACATCTATCGCCAGAGTTTGCACTGACCTAAACTGGGATATGCTTAACACCCCGGCCGTCCTACAATCTAAGCTAGATGCCCTCAATCTCACACAAATTATCAAGGAACCTACCAGGTACAACCCCAAATCCGTAAAAATGGGCACCCTCATAGATATCGTCCTGACCAACTTGCCCTCTAAATACACCTCTGCTGTTTTCAACCAGGATCTCAGCGATCACTGCCTCATTGCCTGCGTCCGTTATGGGACCGCGGTCAAACGACCACCCCTCATCACTGTCAAACACTCTCTAAAACACTTCTGCGAACGAGCATATCTAATCGACCTGGCCCGGGTATCCTGGAAGGATATTGACCTCATCCCGTCAGTCGAGGAGGCGTGGTTTTTCTTCAAAAGTGCCTCCCTCACTATCTTAAATAAGCATGCCCCTTTCTAAAAAATGTACAACTAAGAACAGATATAACCCTTGACCAGTACAAAAACATCCTGTGGCGCACTGCATTAGCTTCGAATAGTCCCCGCGATATGCAACTTTTCAGGGAAGTCAGGAACCAATATACACAGTCAGTTAGGAAAGCAAAGACTAGCTTTTTCAAACAGAAATGTGCATCCTGCGCACTAATTCCAAAAAGTTTTGGGACACTGTAAAGTCCCAGGAGAATAAGAGTACCTTCTGCCCACTGCACTGAGGCTAGGAAACACTGTCTCCGCCGATAAATCCAACGATAATCAAACATTTTAATAAGCATTTCTCTATGGCTGGCCACGCTTTCCACCTGGCTACCCCAACCCCAGCCATCAGCTCTGCACCCCCCGCAGCAGTTCGCCGATGCCCCCCCCCGCTTCTCCTTCACCCAAATCCAGACAGCTGATGGAGCTGCAAAATCTGGATCCCTACAAATCAGCCGGGCTAGACAATCTGGACCCTCTCTTCCTAAAATTATCCACCGCCATTGTCACAACCCCAATTACTAGTCTGTTCAACCTCTCTTTCGTACCGTCTGAGATTCCTAAAGATTGGGAAGCGGCCGCGGTCATCCCCCTCTTCAAAGGGGGAGACACTCTTGACCCAAACTGCTATAGATCTATATCCATCTTGCCCTGTCATTCTAAAGTCTTCGATAGCCAAGTGAACAAACAGATCACCGACCATTTCAAATCCCACCATACCTTCTCTGCTGTGCAATCTGTTTTCCAAGCTGGTCACGGGTGCACCTCAGCCACGCTCAAGGTCCTAAACGATATCATAACCACCATCGATAAAATACAGTACTGTCCAGGCGTCTTCATCGACCTGGTCAATGCTTTCGACTCTGTCAATCACTGTATTCTTATCGGCAGACTCAACAACTTCTCTGATAGAGTTCAATGTGTCAAATCGGAGGGCCTGTTGTCCTCTGGTAGTCTTTATGGGGGTGCCACAGGGTTCAATTCTTGGGCCGACTCTTTTCTCTGTAAATATCAATGATGTCGCTATTGCTGCGGGTGATTCTTTGATCCACCTCTACACAGACAACACCATTCATTATACATCTGTCTTCTTTGGACACTATGTTAACTAACCTCCAAACAAGCTTCAATGCCATATAACACTCCTTCCGTGGCCTTCAACTGCTCTTACACGCTAGTAAAACTAAATGCATGCTCTTCAACCGATCACTGCACGCACCCGCCCACCCGTCTAGCATCCCCCTCTGGACGGTTCTGACTTAGAATATGTGGACAACTATAAATACCTAGGTGTCAGGCTTGACTGTAAACTCTCCTTTCAGACTCATATTAAGCATCTCCAATCCAAAATTCAATCTAGAATCGGCTTCCTATTTCGCAATAAAGCCTCTTTCACTCATGCTGCCAAACATACCCTCGACTAACTGACTATCCTGCCGATCCTTGACTTCGGCGATGTCATTTATAAATTAGCCTCCGAAACTCTACTGAGCAAATTGGATGCAGTCTATCACAGTGCCATCCGTTTTGTCACCAAAGCCCCATATACTACCCACCATTGCGACCTATATGCTCTCGTTTGCTGGTCCTCGCTACATTTTCATCCCCAAACCCACTGGCTCCAGGTCATCTATAAGTTTTTGCTAGGTAAAGCTCCGCCTTATCTCAGCTCACTGGTCACGATAACAACACCCACCCGTAGCGTAAGCTCCAGCAGGTATATTTCACTGGACATCCCCAAAGTCAACAGCTTCTTTGGCCACCTTTCCTTCCAGTTCTCTGCTGCCAATGACTGGAACAAATTGCAAAAATCACTGAAGTTGGAGACTTATATCTCCCTCACTGTCTTCAAGCATCGGCTGTCAGAGAAGCTTACCGATCGCTGCAGCTGTAATTAGCCCATCCAACCAACTACCTACCTCATCCCCATATTTTTTTAATTTAAATTGTTTCTTTCTGCTCTTTTGCACACCAATTTTTCTACTTGCACATCCTGATCTGCACATCTATCACTCCAGTGTTAATTGCTAAATTGTAATTATTTTGCCACTATGGCCTATTTATTGCCTTACCTCCTTACTTCATTTGCACACACTGTATACAGATTTTCTATTGTTTTATTGACTGTACATTTGTTTATCCCATGTGTAACTCTGTGTTGTTGTTTTTGTCGGACTGCTTTGCTTTATCTTGGCCAGGTCGCAGCTGTAAATGAGAACTTGTTCTCAACTGGCCTACCTGGTTAAATAAATAAAATTAAAATAAAATAAAAAGAGTACAGTTCCTGTTCTTGCTTCTTTTGACAACTGCTTCCTGTGTGGATGTGTGACTCCTTCCTCTGGATGGGATGATCCTCTGGAAGATCAGGGCTATCGTCCCTGTTTCTGTTTTAGCCAGTTAGTAGTGGTCACGCTGTACACTCATATGCCACCATGCTTCCTGTGACGAGAGGTGTCCTGTGTCACAAGGTGATTGAAGCTGAAGCACAGGTAGGTAGGCATCGTATTCTACCTGGCTCAAAAAGCCTCGACCTAATTCATATGACCTATTTTCAAGAGGGTGCAAAAGTTGAGACTGATCTTTCAGTGAGTATAGGAATTTTGTGAGACAGCCTTGTTCTCTCCCATTTTAATATGAAGAGTGGTCTGTGTGTCAACCTGTGGTGCTATAGCTTGGTGTTTACATAATGACATAATGGAGGAGATAGCTCCTATGTCCTCCCTCTCAAATACTTTAGATAGTGCCTAGTTCCACTCCCCCTGGTCCATACAATCCACTATCAGTGGGCAGTGTGTCTCAGCAGCTAAATCATCGGGAATGCATCACATCATGGCTAATCCCCAGGAAGGTCTCGGGAACTAACGGGTCAGATTGAGGGGAAGAATTCTGGGTCAGAAAAAGGAGATTGAAATGAAGAGGTTGAGCGGCTCAGGCTTAAGATCTATAGCCAGCCAGCTACCTTTCTTGTTGACTGAACACTGTAATGTTAGTTGCATGGATCTTGCCATCTCCATTTCCCATTCCTCCGGCGTGCTCATGTCAAGCCTGGCAGGTTCACAGCCAGGTCAAGGAGAACCGAGAGCAGAGCAGCCATCTTATTACTACCTACAGCAATACAAAATGAGTTTGTTGGGAGAGCCCATTAAACATCCATCCTAGCTCTGGGGACATTGTTTTGATCAACACATCACAATGTACCTCTAATATTTCTGCATTACATCACATCACATTAACCATGCAGCAGTACTGGCAGACTGTGGCCCCTGTCCCATCGGCCCTGTATGTCTCTGAGGTTAATGCAGGAAACCACTAGAATTTAGCTTGTTTGGGTTACAGTATATGACAATATAGTATCATGAGTATATCAGTACTGCAATGGTTAATAGACTAGAAATATCAGTTCTGTTCACAAAAGGTACAATATTGTTAATCTGATTCTCTTCTATAAGCTTTTCATATAAGCTTTTTCTTCTATAAGCTTTTCATATCTTATGAAACAGGTTTGTGTTGTTGTGTGTATGTATGTGTATTACCTTGTGTTTCAGTGTGTGTGTGTGTGTGTTGTATGAATCAGTGAGCTTCAGTGGAACAAGCAGTCAGTCCAGCCAACTACTTTTCCCATTGACTGCACAGTGTTTCCCGTCTCTTAGCAACAGAACAAGTGTCTGTTGCCGGCTGTTACCTTTCCTGGGCCTGTGATTTTTCCTGTTTGGAGTGAGGCGGCTTTCATGTGTGATATGCGTCTGAGAGATCCCTTCCTCCCCCCTCCTTCCTCCTGCTCCCCACCCCCGGAGCTATCGGGGTGTGGCGGAGTGGAGTGGCCCTGCTGTCGGAAAGCATTGGTTCTGATTCCTGTTCTCCCCAACGGCAATGGTTCTTTGAAATAGGGAAGACTTAAAAGAGCATGATCACAGTGACTGCTCACTGACTCTGCTATAACAAGAGGAAGTTCTGGGAGACCCAATGAGAGGGAGGGGAGGGGAGATATATTGGTAGAGAGGGAGGAAAAGAGAAGAAAAAGGATAGAGACACATTTGTGAAGAGAAGCTAAGAGATGAGATGAGCAGAAAGAGAGGGTTAGTATCTACATCTCTGCACTTAAATAAGTATAAACTCATCTAGGCTGTATCAACCTATGGATGTATCGCCTGGCCCGTATTGCTGAAAGGAAGGTGAGGTGTGGTGAGGAGAGGCAGAACTCTCCATGGCAGCGGACATTTTCAACACTTCATTCAATCACACCAAAGAGGCACTTCAATAATTCATCCCTCAGTCTCCGCACAGCCCCTCTCTGCAGCAGGGTAATAGTTTTCAACAACCTTTAAACCCTTCTCTCTCTCTCTCTCTCTCTCTCTCTCTCTCTCTCTCTCTCTCTCTCTCTCTCTCTCTCTCTCTCTCTCTTCCCCCCTCCTCTCTGCTGGAAGGAGCAGAGCAAGATACATAATTTGCCCAGGCTAAAATCACACTCAAGCCTACAGGTTAGATTCTATCAGATCCATGCTAGCCGAAATCCGCAAAGTGGTTGTTTTGGCAGTGTTTGAGGTTTTTAGAGCTGTCAAATCCACAAGCAGTTCCTTGCATTACCTTATTGTGGACACTGCCATTGAATGCAACAAAACCACACCCAACATTTTCCTGACGATGGGGCGGGCAGCAGGTAGCCTAGTGGTTAGAGTGTTGGACAAGTAACCCGAAAATTTGTAAGATCAAATCTCTGAGCTGACAAGGTAAAAATCTGTTGTTCTAACCCTGAACAAGGCAGTTAACCCGCTGTCATTGAAAATAAAGGTTAAAAAAAGATGACTGATGCAAAAAGGACCTCTTACTTGGTCCATTCTTGCAAACAGCATCTCAGAGGTGACCTCTTTTATGCATGAATAAGGACTAATTGATGATGGAACAATTGTGAAGAACGTAAAGAAGAGGTTCACATTAATGAGAGTTATTTGCATCAGCTGTGACCAAATGTTTTCATTTCGGTGGACGTTTTTCACTCAACTGACTGGCGTCTTTTGTAGAGAGTTGTGTTTACTGTTTTGCTTAGCATTTGCGTTGTGTGTGATAGCAATGACAAATTACTCATTAGGAAATTGCTCATTAGGTTATGATGGAGATCAAGTGGACCCCAGTGTTTTAGCAATCGAGAAAAACTGTAACATGAAAACATAAGCCTGTCATTATTTCTTTCATTGATAAAGCTTACCCTTTCAATTCCTGTTTTGAACTTATAACGTGGTAGGGATAATAGGAAGGGTGTGGTTTTGTGACACACGAGTTGCCGCTCACCAATTTGTCAGCTCATACCGCAGTTACACCTCCAACACCGCCAAAGCATCTGCTATGCGGATGTCAGCCAATGCGGGTTAATGCTCGATCTGATTGAATCGAGGCCTAAGAGTAAGACGGGGAGGGCCCTGGTAAAGTGGTGCCATGAAAATAACCTCTCCCTCAACACCAACAAAACTAAGGAGCTGATCGTGGATTACAGGAGACAGCAGAGAGAGAACGCCCTCATCCACATCGACAGGGCCACAGTGGAGAGGGTCAAAAGCTTTAAGATCCTTGGCGTGCACATCACTGACAACCTGAAATGGTCCCTTCACACAGACAGAGTGGTGAAGAAAGTGCAACAGTGCCTCGTCAACCTCAGGCTGAAGAAATTTGGCTTGGCCCATAAGACCTCCACAAGCTTCTACAAATGCACCAGCCCTTATCGGGCTGTATCACCGCCTGGTACAGCAATTGCACCGTCCGCAACCGCAGGGCTCTCCAGAGGGTGGTGGCACACTGCTTGCCCTCCAGGACATCTACAGCACGCACCCAGTGTCACAGAAAGGCCAAGAAGATCATCAAGAACCTCAGCCACCCGAGCCACGGCCTGTTCACCCCGCTAACATCTAGAAGATTATCAAGAACCTCAGCCACCCGAGCCACGGCCTGTTCACCCTGCTAACATCCAGAAGGAGGAGACAGTGTAGGTGCATCAAAGCTGGGACAGAGAGACTGAGAAACAGCCTCTATCTCCAGGCCATCTGTCTGTTTAACAGTCACTACTGGCCGGCCTCCAGTACCTTGGCCTAGTACTCTACCCTGCACCTTAGAGACTGCTGCCCTATGTACATAGAGTCATTGAACACTGGTCTCTTTAATAATGTTACGTACTAATGAATCCACTTTATGTACAGTATATACTGCATTCTAGACATGGCTCATCCTATATAACTTATTTTGATATTTTTTGGGATTATGCGTGTTTTGGTTTTCTTTATTGCTAGGTATTACTGCACTGTTGGAGATAGAAACATAAGCATTTCGTAGCACCTGCGATAGCATCTGCAAATCTGTGTACGCGACCAATAGACTTTGATAACGCTAAATATAGCTTCATGTCCAGATCGAGGATCAACCCTAACCCTACGTTTCCTTTCAATAAAAAACATGTCAATACCGATCCAATGTGATTGTATCATGATAAAAGTAACCTATACTTTTATATGGTTGAATCAGAGGGATTTATTGATTTTAATGGATGTGTCTATCAGCCCCGTGCTCAGTCAGTCTGAGAGGCAGGCCTCAGAGTGCTATCTCTCTGGTACACAGAAACACACACACAACACGTGTACACAGACACATGAATGCACTAACACTACAGACACTGTAACACACAGTAAACTCACACACACAAAATAACATTCTCAAGGATAGAGAGACCCGAGTCCTCATCAGAGTGTGGTTGTGTGTATGTTTAGTAGGACAGTGGAGTGGTGTCCCTGGCTGAAAAATGGCACTGGAAGAAATGGCAGCAGGTCTATGGGCGCCTAACCAATTGTGCTATTATGTGTTTTTTTCTTCATGTTATTTGTAACTTATTTTGTACATGATGTTTCTGCCACTGTATCTCACGAAAAAAAAGAGCTTCTGGATATCAGGACAGCGATCACTCACCTCGGATTAGACAATGATTTTTTCTTCAACAAGCAGGACGCAGGTACAGAGGACACAGAGCGGGGTGCCTAATAAGGATCAGCAAACGGCGAGTGGGAAAGCTGCCATTACCGTCAATATTACTTGCCAACGTGCAATCATTGGACAATAAATTACGAATATCCTACCAACGGAATCATGGCTGAATGATGACGTGGATATTCAGCTAGTGGGATATACGCTGCACCAGCAAGATAGAACAGCACACGGGGGGCGGGGGGGGTCTGTGCATATTTGTAAACAACAGCTGGAGCACGAAATCTAAGGAAGTCTCTAGACTTTGCTCGCCTGAAGTAGAGTATCTTATAATAAACTGTAGACCACACTTTTTGCCAATAGAGTTTTCAACCATACTTTTCACCACAGACGGATGCTGGCACTAAGACTGCACTCAGTCAGCTGTATAAAGAAATAAGCAAACAGGAAACCACTCACCCAGAAGCAGCATGCCTAGTGGCCGGGGATTTTAATGCAGGGAAACTTAAATCAGTTTTACCTCATTTCTATCAACATGTTAAATGCGCAACCAGAGTGAAAAAAATCTAGATCACCTGTACTCCACACACAGAGACGCGTACAAAGCTTTCCCTCGCCCTCCATTTGGTAAACTCCATCCTCCTATTCCTGCTTACAAGCAAAAATGAAAGCAGGAAGCACCAGTGACTCTGTAGATAAAAAAGTGGTCAGATGAAGCAGATGCTAAACTTTTTTTTTTTTGCACTGAGCTAAAGGGTAGAGCTGCCGCTTTCAGGATGCAGGACTCTAACCCGGAAGCTTATGAGATATCCTGCTGTGCCCGCAGATGAATCATCAAACAGGCAAAGCGCAAATACAGGGCTAAGATTGAATCGTACTACACCGGCTCCAACGCTCATCCTATGTGGCAGGGCATGCAAACTATTACAGACTACAAAGGGAAGAACAGCTGCGAGCTGCCCAGTGACACGAGCCTACCAGACGAGCTAAATCACTTCAATGGTAGCTTCGAGGAAAGCAACACTGAGGCATGCATGAGTGCATCAGCTGTTCTGGGCGAATGTGTGATAAGGCTCTCCGTAGCCGACGTGAGTAAGACCTTTAAACAGGTCAATATTCACACGGCCGCAGGGCCAGACGGATTACCAGGACGTGTGCTCCGGGGATGTGCTGACCAACTGGCAGGTATCTTCACTGACATTTTCAACATGTCCCTGATTGAGTCTGTAATACCAACATGTTTAAAGCAGACCACCATAGTCCCTGTGCCCAAGAACACGAAGGCAACCTGCCTAAATGACTACAGACCTGTATCACTCCGTTGCCATGAAGTGCTTTGACTCACATTAACACCATTATCCCAGAAACCCTAGACCCACTCCAATTTGCATACCGCCCAAACAGATCCACCGTTGATGCAATCTCTATTACACTCCACACTGCCCTGGACAAAAGCAACAACTACGTGAGAATGCTATTCATTGACTACAGCTCAGCATTCAACACCATAACTCCCTCAAAGCTCATCACTAAGCTAAGGATTCTGGGACTAAACACCTCCCTCTGCAACTGGATCCTGGACTTCCTGACGGGCCGCCCCCAGGTGGTGAGGGTAGGTAATAACACATCTGCCATGCTGATTCTCAACACTAAAGCCCTTCAGGGCTGCGTGCTCTGTTCCTTCCTGTACTCCCTGTTCACCCACGACTGCGTGGCCAGGCACGACTCCAACACCATCATTAAGTTTGCAGATGATACAACCGTGGTTGGCCTGATCAATGACGAGACAGCCTATAGGGAGGAGGTCAGAAAATTGGCGGTGCCAGAATAACAACCTATACCTCTACATAATCAAGACAAAGGAGATGATTGTGGACTACAGGAAAAGGAGGACCAAGCACATCCCCATTCTCATCGACGGGGCTGCAGTGGAGTAGGTTGAGAGCTTCAAGTTCCTTGGTGTTCACATCACCAACAAACTAGAATGGTCCAAACACACCAAGACAGTCGTGAAGAGGGTACGACAAAACCTAATCCCCCTCAGGAGACTCAAAAGATTTGTTATGGGTCCTCAGATCCTCAAAAGTTTCTACAGCTTGTACATCAAGAGCATCCTGACTGGTTGCATCACTGCCTGGTACAGCAACTGCTCAGCCTCCGACCCCAAGGCACTACAGAGGGTAGTGCATACGGCTCAGTTCATCACTGAGGCTATGCTGCCCGCCATCCAGGACCTCGACACCAGGCGGTGTCAGAGAAAGGCCCTAAAAATTGTCAAAGACCCTAGCCACCCCCGTCATAGAATGTTCTATCTACTACCGCATGGCAAGTGGTATCGGAACGCCAAGTCTAGGACCAAAAGGCTTCTCAACAGTTTTTACCCTCAAGCCTGGCAAGTTATCAAATGGCTATCCGGACTATTTGCATTGTCCCGCCCCCCAACCACTCTTTCACGCTGATCCTACTCTCTGTTTATCATACATGCATAGTCACTTTAATTATACATTCATGTACATACTACCTGAATTAGCCCAACTGATCGGTGGGGCACATTGCAGGGGACACATTGGCTACCCGGACTGTCTGCATTGTGTCCTACCACCGACCACCCGCCTACTCCGCTTTTACGCAACTGCTACTCTCTGTTTATCATATATGCATAGTCACGTTTACCATACCTACATGTACTGTACATACTAACTCAATTAGCCCGACTAACCAGTGCCTGTATATAGCCTCGCTACTGTTATTTTTCACTGTCTTTTTACTGTTGTTTTTATTTCTTTACTAATCTATTGTTCACCTAATACCTATTTTTTACGTAAAAATCACTGTTGGTTAGGGCCTGTAAGTAAGGGGAGGCGGGGTAGCCTAGTGGTTAGAGTGTTGGACTAGTAACCGGAAGATTGCAAGTTCAAACCCCTGAGCTGACAAGGTACAAATCTGTCGTTCTGCCCCTGAACAGGCAGTTAACCCACTGTTCCTAGGCCGTCATTGAAAATAAGAATTTGTTCTTAACTGACTTGCCTGGTTAAATAAAGGTAAAATAAAAAATGAAATAAAAAGCATTTCACTGCAAGGTCTACACCTGTTGTATTCAGCGTACGTGACAAATAAACTTTGATTTGATTTGGTCATAGAGGGTTGTGAGTATCTCTGTCCTCTGATCGTGTCTCACAGCTTAACCTCCCTCAACTCTCCAACATTCATCAATGAGTTCAGCACTGAAACCTACACTCAGGCCAAACAAGTCTCAACTCGCCATGTGACTGGATCTGCATGTGTGTGCCATCTCCCCCTTCACTGTTCAATGCACTCTCTCCCATTTGCATGTTTGCTAAAATGTTCCTATTTCATTTATATCACAGATGAATAGTTCAGAATAATACAAGTACATTCAGCCGCAGACTGGAGGGGGAGGGGGGGGGGATAATTACAAATAGTTAGTACACTGCAAATTGACCTCAAGAGCCCAAACAGATAATATATTTGACTAAAACCTCATCATTTCAAATCTTGATTACATTGTGAAAAGATCACTTATGTCTCTCTGTTACGTGTGGTAATACTTGGGGACACATTTCCTAAATTAAAAACACTTGAGGCTGATTTTCTGGTGCTTTTAAAGTCGTGTATGTCAAACAAAGAAGATTTTAATACATATATTTTTTTGTGCTCAGAAAACTTGGAGGGTGGGATGCAAATACAATTACTATTGACACCATTTGGGGAACCATGTGGTTCAGGTAATGTTTCTACAGGAGTGTGTCACGCCCTGGCCATAGAGAGGGTTTTATTCTCTATTTTGGTTAGGCCAGGGTGTGACTAGGGTGGGCATTCTATTTTCTCTATTTCTATGTTTTCTATTCTTTGTGTTTGGCCGGGTGATCGTTGTCTCTGATTGGGAACCATACTTAGGGAGCCTTTCCCTCCTGTGTTTTGTGGGTAGTTGTTTTCTGTTTAGTTTGGTTACCTTACAGAACTGTTCATTTGTGTTTTTGTTATTTTTGTTCAAAGTGTTCTGAGTTAATAAAAAAATCAAGAACATGTACCACGCTGTGCTTTGGTCCACTCCTCATTCTTCATCAGACATGCGTTACAGAGTGTGTTCATTTCTTTGGAATTAGGAATTTAAGCAAACCCCTCATCCATCCCTGTACTAGAACATCCATAGACAAGACAGAGGCTTGATCCAAACCAGCTTTTTTCAGATGGCAAAGTGATTTTTTCTCCCTCTTCTCTTTCTCCATTCTCCAGTCAGAAGCCCATTTTTAACTCTGTCTGCTCTCATTCTTTGTTGTTGAAACAGTTGCTCCTGATTAAGGTTCAGTCAGGAGCTCTGAAAGGGTTAGAGGGGAGCGTATGGAAGCATCAATGCCACAAATAGCTTTTCACTCCTCTTTTTCCCCATTTTCTCTTTCTCTTCCTCTTATTCTCTACTCTGCTGTTTTCACCCCTCTCCATCTGCAGTCTGACCTCTGCTATTCTTCACTCTGATTCCTGCATTTTCAAAGGCTGCAGGATGTCAGTAATTGGAAGGGATGTGATGGGGGGGGGGGGGCTTCTCGGGGCTGAGGGGCCCCCAGCACTGAAGAGGTCAGGGGGAGCCTGTCTCACTCTGACATACAGGCCTCGACGGCAACACCCAGCACGCCACAACAGGCCCCAGGCAGGCAGGCGGCTAGCTAAGCAGCAAATCCAGCGGTGGAGGAGCAGTGTCTGTCTGCAGCCGCCCCTCACCAGTCAAGGATTAGTTTAAAGGTCAACTTCCCCTTAAAACCATCTTCTCTGGTTTTAAACGGCCTATGTCGTTTAAATATGAGTCAGAAACATTAATTCTAGTCTCAAAATTGACTACAAAGTGTAAATAGGGCAATTTTGGTCATAAAGTCAGTCTTGTTCAAACTGAGTTTTTGAACTGAGTTTGTCACAGCTTACTGGAGGGTTGGGTATGGATTACTTACTTTTGAAAATGACGCCCAATTTCCCAGAGACAACATGTTGTGGTCTGCCCCCAGCTGCCATGTGAACATTTGCTGTCATTTCTGCAATATGGGTGCAACGCACACACATTTCGCTTGACAAATAAGAGTGAAAATTGGCTTTCATAAAGAAATGTGTCCACACCCAAATATGACTACCTTATGTCATAAAATATATTTTACCAAGACAAATATGATTATTAATGTTCTCAATCATTCAGTGGGGTCTTTCTCTAACATCATATTAAAAAAGTATAATTTTCGTAACCTAATCCATAATACATGATACTATCCACTCAGCCCTGTTGACATAGCAGTGCAAGTTTCTCGTAACAACTTTTGAGGAGTTTACATTTTGTGGTCGTCATCTTCAAAGTTGTCCTGTGGGTTGCAAAAAGCTAAATTTGTATGACACAAGCTGAATTAAATGAAAAAAGCTTTGAAAATAAAAAGTTTGTATACTACGTATACTACTATAACGTATATGTTTTTGGGATCAATCTTTGAAAAATAACAATAATTTTTTAAGTAATAGGAAAAGTGTATACTAAATTATGAAAATACTACATGTCATGTCTCAAAATTGTTATCCATCTTACCAGGGGCGTAACTTTGGTTTTAGAGATGGTGGGTTATATATATATATATATATATATATATATATATATATATATATATATCCACCAAACGTCACAGTTGGCACTACACATTGGGGCAGGTAGTGTTCTCCTGGCATCCGTCAAACCAAATTAGTCCGTTGGACTGCCAGATGGTGAAGCGTGTGATTCATCACTCCAGAGAAAGCGTTTCCACTGATCCAAAGTCCAATGGCAGTGTGCTTTACACCACTCCAGCCGACGTTTGGCATTGCGCATGGTGATCTTAGGCTTGCGTGCAGCTGCTTGGCCATGGAAACCCATTTCATGAAGCTCCCGATGAACAGTTCTTGTGCTGACATTGCGTTTATAACTCGATATTAAGTGTTACAACCGAGTACAGACTATTTTCTATGCGCTACGCGCTTCAGCACACGGCTGTCTTGTTCTGTGGGCTTGTGTGGCGTACCACTTTGTGGCTAAGCCGTTGTTTCTCCTAGACGTTTCCACTTCACAATAACAGCACATACAGTTGACCGGGGTAGCTTTAGCAAGGCAGAAATTTGACGAACTGACTTGTTGGAAAGGTAGCATTCTATGACAGTGCCACTTTGAAAGTCACTGAAAGTCATTTTGAAAGGCTGTCCAATAGGGCTGTGGCGTCATGAACTTTTGTCAGCCGGTAATTTTCAAGCAAATAACAGCCGATTTCACGGTAGTTGATCGTTGATTAACATAAATACATTTAGCATCTACAAGCCACTGATCTACAAGCAGACCTTTGGAAGATCAACGTTTTAAAAAGTCTAATAAATCAATTTAATATATTCTACACCTTCACAATAAACCTATTATTTATTCTAAAGAAACATGATATGAAGAAAATGTAATGTAGTCTATTTCAGAAGAACAGAATAGCATACTCTGAGTTGTCCTTATGTTAGGTTTTGATCTAGATATGCCATACGGCTGTGGGCTATACTAGTTCATTTAGCAGACAAGATTTACTAAGAATTCCATGGGATTATTTTATTATGAAGAATACAATTGAACATAGTTGAATAAAATAGAAAGCATATTTTCAAATTTGAGAGAGTGCGCACATGCAGCTATTCTGTGTTGAGCGGCTAACAAAGAAACAGGCCCACCTATATGCTTAATGTAAAGTTATTTATGCAACTTTAGTGGTTAAACAAAAACGTTGGGATATGTTTAGATTTTTTTTTAACTCTAAGGCTGCATGATGTGACTCTAATGATGGTAACATAAAAGTCGCATGAAAGCTATGCTTTGTTTATTTCCCGAGGGTTTTTCTTACTTTTTTCTATTCTCTATCAACACTATGAAATAACACATATGGAATCATGTAGTAACCAAAAAAGTTGGTATTCTCTCAACCAACTTAACCTGGAAGGAGTTCCCACATATTCTGAGCACTTGTTGGATGCTTTTCCTTTACTCTGAGGTCTAACTCATCCCAAGCCATCTCAATTGGGTTGAAGTCGGGTGATTGTGGAGGCCAGGTCATCTGATGCAGCACTCCATCACTCCCCTTCTTGGTCAAATAGTCCTTACACAGCCTGGAGGTGTTTTGGGTCATTGTTCTATTGAAAAACAAATCATAGTCTCACCCTCAAAACACCAGTCTCAATGTCAACAGTGAAGAGGCGACTCCGGGATGCTGGCCTTCTAGGCAGAGTTCCTCTGTCCAGTGTTCTTTAGCCTATCTTAATATTTTATTTTTATTGGCCAGTCTGAGATATGGCTTTGTCTTTGCAACTCTGCCTAGGAGGCCAGCATCCCGAAGTCGCCTCTTCATTGTTGACGTTGAGACTTCTGTTTTGCGGGTGCTATTTAGTGAAAATGCCAGTTGAGGACTTGTGAGGCGTCTGTTTCTCAAACTAGACAGTCTAATGTACTTGTCCTTTTGCTCAGTTGTGCATCGGGGCCTCCTACTCCTATTTCTATTATGGCTAGAGCCAGTTTCGCTATTCTGTGAAGGGAGTAGTACACAGTGTTGTACGAGATCTTCAGTTTCTTGGCAATTTCTCGCTTGGAATAGCCTTCATTTCTCAGAACAAGAATAGACTGATGAGTTTTAGACGAAAGTTCTTTGTTTCTGGACATTTTGAGCCTGTAATCGAACCTACAATTGCTGATGCTCCAGATACTAGTCTGAAGAAGGCCAGTTTTTTTGCTTCTTTAATTAGAACAACAGTTTTCAGCTGTGCTAACATAATTGCAAAAGGGTTTTCTAATGATCAATTATCCTTTTAAAATGATAACTTAGCTAACACAACGTGCCATTGGAACACAGGAGTCATGGTTGCTGATAATGGGCCTCTGCACGCCTATGTAGATATTCCCCCAAAAATCTGCCGTTTCCAGCTACAATCGTCATTTACAATATTAAAAATGTCTACACTGTATTTCTGATCAATATGATGTTATTTTAATGGACAAAAAAATAGATTTTCTATCAAAAACAAGGACATTTTTAAGTTACCTCAAACTTTTGAACGGTAGTATATATACAGTTGAAGTCGGAAGTTTACATACACTTAGGTTGGAGTCATTAAAACTCGTTTTTCGACCACTCCACAAATTTCTTGTGAACAAACTATAGTTTTGGCAAGTCGGTTCGGACATCTACTTTGTGCATGACACAAGTAATTTTCCAACAATTGTTTACAGACAGATTATTTCACTTATAATTCACTGTATCAGAATTACAGTGGGTCAGAAGTTCACATACACTAAGTTGACTTTGCCTTTAAACAGCTCGGAAAATTCCAGAAAATGATGTCATGGCTTATAAGCTTCTTATAGGCTAATTGACATCATTTGAGTCAATTGGATGTGTACCTGTGGATGTATTTCAAGGCCTACCTTCAAACTCAGTGCCTCTTTGCTTGACATAATGGGAAAATCTAAATAAGTAAGCCCCCAAATATTGCAGACCTCCACAAGTCTGGTTCATCCTTTGGAGAAATTTCAAACACCTGAAGGTAACACATTCATCTGTACAAACAATAGTACAAAAGGATAAACACCATGAGACCACACAGCCGCCATACCGCTCAGGAAGGAGACGCGTTGTGTCTCCTAGAGATAAATGTAATTTGGTGCGAAAAGTGTAAATCAATCCCAGAACAACAGCAAAGGATCTCTTGAAGATGCTGGAGGAAACCGGTACAAAATAATCTATATCCACAGTAAAACGAATGCTATATCAACATAACCTGAAAGGCCACTCAGCAAAGGAAGAAGCCACTGCTCTAAAACCGCCATAAGAAAACAAACTACGGTTTGCAACTGCACATGGGGACAAAGATCATACTTTTTGGAGAAATGTCCTCTGGTCTGATGAAACAAAAATAGAACTGTTTGGCCATAATGACCATTGTTATGTTTGGAGGAAAAAGGGGGAAGCTTGCAAGCTGAAGAACACCATCCCAACCATGAAGCATGAGGGTGGTAGCATCATGTTTTCGGCATGCTTTGCTGCAGGAGGGACTGGTGCACTTCACGAAATAGATGGCATCACGAGGAAGAAAAATTATTAAAGCAACGTCTCAAGACATCAGTCAGGAAGTTAAAGCTTGGTCGCAAACGGGTCTTCCAAAAGAACAATGACCCCAAGCATACTTCCAAAGTTGTGGCAAAATGGCATTAGAACAACAAAGTCTGGGTATCGGAGTGGCCATCACAAAGCCCTGACCTCAATCCTATATACAATTTGTGGGCAGAACTGAAAAGCGTCTGCGAACAAGGAGGCCTACAAACCTGACTCAGTTACACCAGCTCTGTCAGGAGGAATGGGCCAAAATGCACCCAAGTTATTGTGGGAAGCTTGTGGAAGTCTATCCAAAACGATTGACCCAAGTTAAACAATTTAAAGGCAATGGTACCAAATACTAATTGAGTGCATGTAAACTTCTGACCCACTGGGAATGTGATGAAAGAAATAAAAGCTGAAATAAATCATTATCTCTACTATTATTCTGACATTTCACATTTTTTAAATGAAGTGGTGATCCTAACTGACCTAAGACAGGACATTTTAACTAGGATTAAATGTCAGGGATTGTGAAAAACTGAGTTTAAATGTATTTGGCAAAGGTGTATGTAAACTGCCGACTTCAAATGTAAGTTCAGAAATGGCATCTTCTCATATTACTCTGTAGGCTACTGAGTATGAGAAGAGTATGTTCCGGGATTCCTCCAATAGCATTGAGGAGTACACCACATTGGCTTCATCAATAAGTGCATCGATGACATCGTCCCCACAGTGACTGTACGTACATACCACAACCAGAAGCCATGGATTACAGGCAACATCCGCAATGAGCTAAAGGCCAGAGCTGCCGCTTTCAAGGAGCGGGACTCTAACCCAGAAGCTTATAAGAAATCCTGTTATGCCCGCCAACGAACCTTCAAACAGGCAAATCGTCAAGACAGGACTAAGATCGAGTGGTACTACACCGGCTCTGAAACACATCGGATGTGGCAGGGCCTGCAAACCATTACAGACTACATAGGGAAGCACAGCCATGAGTTGCCCAGTGACACAAGCCTTCTGGACGAGCTAAACTACTTCTATGCTCGCTTCGATGCAAATAACACTGAAACATGCATGAGTGCACCAGCTGTACTGGAAGACTGTGCGATCACGCTCTCCGCAGCCGATGTGAGTAAGGCCGCAGGGTCAGACGGATTACCAGACATGTTCTGCGAGCATGCACTAACCAACTAGCAAGTGTCTTCACTGACATTTTCAACCTGTCCCTGTCTGAATCCAGTTTCAACTGTTCTGCCTTACTATTATTCGACCATGCTGGTCATTTATGAACATTTGAACATCTTGGCCATGTTCTGTTATAATCTCCACCCGGCACAGCCAGAAGAGGATGGGCCACCCCACATATGCTCTCTCTAATTCTCTCTTTCTTTCTTTCTCTCTCTCGGAGGACCTGAGCCCCAGGACTACCTGACATGATGACTCCTTGCTGTCCCCAGTCCACCTGGCCATGCTGCTGCTCCAGTTTCAACTGTTCTGCCTTGTTATTATTCGACCATGCTGGTAATTTATGAACATTTGAACATCTTGGCCATGTTCTGTTATAATCTCCACCCGGCACAGCCAGAAGAGGACTGGCCAACCCACATAGCCTGGTTCCTCTCTAGGTTTCTTCCTAGGTTTTGGCCTTTCTAGGGAGTTTTTCCTAGCCACCGTGCTTCTACACCTGCATTGCTTGCTGTTTGGGGTTTTAGGCTGGGTTTCTGTACAGCACTTTGAGATATCAGCTGATGTACGAAGGGCTATATAAATAAATTTGATTTGATTTGATTTGAATATGTAATACCAACATGTTTTAAGCAGACCACCATAGTGCCTGGGCCCAGGAACACTATGGTAACCTGCTTAAATGACAACCCGTAGCACTCACGTCTGTAGCCATGAAGTGTTTTGAAAGGCTGGTCATGGCTCAGATCAACACCATCATCCCAGAAACCCAAGACCCACTCCAATTTTCATAACTTCCCAACAGATCCACAGATGATGCAGTCTCTATTGCACTCCACACTGCCCTTTCCCACCTGGACAAAAGGAACACCTATGCGAGAATGCTACTCATTGACTACAGCTCAGCATTAAACACCATAATTCCCTCAAAGTTCATCACTAAGCTAAGGACCCTGGGACTAAACACCTCCCTCTGCAACTGGATCCTGGACTTCCTGACGGGCCATACCCAGGTAGTAAGGGTAGGTAACAACACATCCGCAATGCTGATCTTCAAGTTCCTTGGTGTCCACATCAACAACAAACTAACATGGTCCAAGCACACCATGACAGTCGTGAAGCGGGCACTACAAAACCTATTCCTCCTCAGGAGACTGAAAAGATTTGGCATGGGTCCTCAGATCCTCAAAAGGTTCTTCAGCTGCACCATCGAAAGTATTGCACTGGTTGCATCACTGCCTGGTATGGCAACTGCTCGACCTCCGACCGCAAGGCACTACAGAGAGTAGTGTGTACGGCCCAGGACATCACTGGGGCCAAGATGATTCCTGCCATCCAGGACCTCTATACCAGGCAGTGTTAGAGGAAGGGCCTAAAAATGGTTAAAGACCCCCCCCTCCACACCACTGCCACTCTCTGTTGTCATCATGCATAGTCACTTTAATTAACTCTACCGACATGTACACACTACCTCAACTAACCTGTGCCCCCACACATTGACTCTGTACCGGCACCCCCCTGTATATATCCCCTGTATATATTGTTGTTTCTTTTACTGCTCCTGTTTAATTACTTGTTACTTTTATCTCTTATTCTTATCCATATTTTTTAAAACTGCACTGTTGGTTAGAGGCTCGTAAGTAAGCATTCCACTGTAAGGTCTACACCTGTTGTATTCGGCGCATGTGACTAATACAATTTGATTTGATTTGTACCCACTACTGCAGTTGTATGTTGTGATTGAATGGCAAAGACAAACCCAAGAAACATGCACATCAAACCCCACCACCAAGACAACTCTCGTTTGCCTTCAGTCTTGGCCGCTCGCATTTCTTAATGAACACTGATTAAAAACAAGGTCAAATCAGGAAGTACAGTCACCCTTTAACCGTTGAGAGGTTTCCTGCTGTACTCTGTGTTCTGTTCTGTTCTCCTGCACTCAGGGTGATGCTGGGAGTCTGGGTGAGCTGGGTGAGACAGTGAGGTTTTTAAGTAGTAGATAAACTCTACCTGCTATTACTCTCACAAACACACACAAACATGGCTTGATAATTACCTTCGGACTTACCCTTGGTTACTTATAGCTTACAATCTCACTATGACTGCCCAATGTAATGTTAGCCATATACTAATGTTCCTGTCTCTGTTCTGTTCTCCTCCTGTCGTCTTAGGGGAACTCCTCAGACTATCCCTGGGTGTGTCTTCCTTCCTCCTACATGTCTCTAGTCAGATCTGTGTAACAGGAGGAGGCCGGAGGGAGCCCCATCTCTCCCCAATGCAGCCTCTCTCTCTCCCTCCTACAGGGCGATTAGCACACCTCTTTGCAGCAGCTTAGACCACAGAGGCGTGGAGAGGCCGGCTTAAGAGACTGCCTAACCACATCAGCTTTAAATAAAGATGTCTGGACTCCATCAACATCAACAAGCACACACACACACACACACACACACACACACACACACACACACACACACACACACACACACACACACACACACACACACACACACACACACACACACACACACACACACACACACACACACAGCGCCCTCAGCATATGTCACACCCAGAATCGTGTTGTGGTTGAGCGCTGTCCTGGTGCAGGACAGGGCTGCATTAGGGGAAACACCCAGCCAACCGCCTCATCAGTCCAGGTCAGACAGGACACAGAGACACCCCAGCCACGCTTCTAAATGCTACCTGGGGGTGTGTCTGTGCCATGTGGAATTACCATGGGACCATGTTACCGCCACACTGCCGCCTCCTCCTACACCCCAAAACCCTCCCTCCTCCACACAGCCAAAAGGTCTGCTGATGTCTGACATTTAGGCGAGGACAGGGCGGCGTGGGGAGGCGAGTCTGGTGCCTGGCATAGTTACCATCATGTTGCCCCTCCATGGCTATCTATGTTCCTCTGGGACATGCCAAACTGTACCCTGACCCCCCAGGGGCACAAGACCTCCACCCCTTTGCCCCCTCCCAACCTGCTCTCCCTACCCCTCCAAATTTCACCCAAATCTGAGTGACTCCTCATTTCTGTCTGTCTCCTTAAATTCCATATCCCAACTGACTACTCTCTCCCTGTCCCTGTAATTTATGTTCTAGACAATGAAGTTTTCATATGAGATATATTTTGTTTCAGAGCGTCTCTAATCGTTTTTCTTTGTCACCCCAGTCATCCCCGGTGAAGACTCCTGACTGGGGTGAATGAAAAGGTGGCACGGTGTAGATGACACAAGCAGGAGGACGGAGGGAATTCAGGACAACTGAGCAAGCAACCTGAGCCTGAAAGAAAGAGAAACCCTGATCCCAGGGGAGAGTGGTGGAGGGAGGGAGATGGGTCTAGTCTGGATGGGACTGACTGGGGCCAACTACAAGGATAGGCCAAGATGATCGTTTTCACAAACACACACACACACACACACACACACACACACACACACACACACACACACACACACACACACACACACACACACACACACACACACACACACACACACACACACACACACACACACACGCGCGCACACACGCGCACACACGCGCACACACGCGCACATGGAGGATGGGGTTTCAGCAGGATAGTATTAACAGGCAATTTGGAGGAGAGCTATCGTCGCTCATTACAAGCACACACACACTTCTCATTCAGACCTACATACAATAAATTACATTTATATGTCTAGGATCGTTTATACAAGATGTCATGCAGTCATGCAATGTTTTTGAAAGCTTCATGCCTGCGCCTCTCAATCAGTGTGTAGCCCAGTGTTCATCTTCCATCCATTCCTTTGTTATCTCTCCCAGGCTGTATAGGAGTCAGTGAAGCGGAAGGAATGTGAGGTATGTTCAGGGCCCTGTCTGTCAGAGGAGTGTGGAGGTTTGAGGAGGGTGGTCAGTGCCCACCCCAGGGCCTGCAGGCTGATGCTCCCACACACACACATAAAGAAAGCTTTGTCCGATGTTCTCACTCCCTCCAACCCTCCCTTTATTTATCTCACATCCACTTGCACTCCCGCTCACACACACACTCCCGTTCACACACACACTCCCGCTCACACACACACACACACACACACACACACACACACACACACACACACACACACACACACACACACACACACACACACACACACACACACACACACACACACACACACACACACACACACACACACAGGCTCATTGGGCAAAAGTGATAATTATATAAATCTTAATTAGTTTCCGGGGATTAAAACTCTGCTGATTTGGTGAGGAAAGGAAATGCTAACAGCTTGGAATCGTGATTATTTTCTGTGCATGTATAAAACTTGGGTTAATACCTGAGATGAAACAAACAGCTTAAAAATTCCCAAATCTCATTGTGCCTGCTAGGGGATTCTAGTTGCATGCTAAATACAGCTGAAATACAGAGCTAACACACTGGAAACACACAATGTTTTCACCATCAATTCAACATTGTCAAAACTCTTCACACAGTCAGCGAAACAGAAGTGTATGTGGACCAAACTGTGAATCATTTTTAGTTGCTTTCACACAAAATGCATCAATGACCACATTCTCCGAAATCCATGAACTCTTTTCTCGTTCGTACTCCACCACCTGCAAAACGATATATTTGCAGCACATTTTCAAACGCTAACACACTGTTTCCAAAACTGTTAAAAACACATTCAAAACAGAATTATGGAAAAGGTTGTGCATTTCTCCAGTAACTAGATTGGAACATATAGAAAATCTCAGCAGAATATTTAATCATTCCAAACACAGCTGATTGCAATTTCAGCTGAAAGCCGACCCAAGTGTCCTGTTTTTAGTCTCGCTTACCAAACAGACAAAAGAGGACGGCTTCGGAATGATTTAGTTTGGAAACATGGTGGGGAAAGAAGAGTGGCAGGGAGAGGGAGACAGCGTGGAGGACAAAGGAGAGGAAGACCAAGAGAGGTGGTCTCTGATGAGATAAGGGCCACAATTATTGACCATGTTGTAAACCATGGTCTCTCTTTGAGAGAGGCCGGTTTAAGGGTGCAACCAAATCTGCAGCATTCAACAGTTGCATCAATAGTATGAATTTTCCGGCAAAACAACAGGTGAGATGTGCATCTATAAGTGATAATTTAACTACATATTACAGTACAATACAGTATGTTCACATTTTTTACATGTACTTTGATTGTTTTGGTGTTTTTCAGTAGGATCCAAAGGTTGCCTCCCACAGGAGGGAGAGGCAGAGTATTATTAGTTGCGCAGAAAATTGCCATTGATGACATGGTAATTGGCAACAGTGCAATAAAACCACTGGGAAATTCGGGGCAGAGTCCTGGCAGACAATAAAATATAAAAATAAGGATTAAGTAGTTGTACACTGTACCCTTTGAGAAAAACTGTGAACGTGTGAAAGAACTCCGGTATCAATATGTCCAGGTAAGATGTCTGTTCAATAACCAAAGAGGGTACATACCCAGCTATACATAATGTAAAGTACTGTAGAAGATCTTTGTTGATGAAGCTGGATTCAACCTGGCAAAAACACGCCGCAGGGGAAGAAATGTGATTGGACAGAGAGGAGCTAACATCACAATGTGTGCAGCTCTATCCAATTATGGTTTGCTGTTACACAAACCACTCATTGGCCCCTACAATACAGAGAGGCTCATTTCTTTTCTGGATGACCAGCATAATCGACTTGTGCCAGCAGAGAAGAAAGGGGCACGAAACTCCCCTACCTTCATTGTTGTGTGGGATAATGTGGCATTCCACCACTCTGCTGCAGTCACAGACTGGTTTACTGCTCATCCCAGGATGTCAGTACTATTCCTGTCTCCATACTCCTCCTTCCTAAACCCCATAGAGGAGTTTTTCTCTGCGTGGAGGTGGAAGGTTTATGACCACCATCCACATGACCAGATGTCCTTACTGGATGCCATGAATGCTGGGTGTGGAGACACTTCTCCTGAAGACTGCCAGGGTGTGGAGACACTTCTCCTGAAGACTGCCAGGGTGCGGAGACACTTCTCCTGAAGACTGCCAGGGTGTGGAGACACTTCTCCTGAAGACTGTCAGGGTGTGGAGACACTTCTCCTGAAGACTGCCAGGGTGTGGAGACACTTCTCCTGAAGACTGTCAGGGTGTGGAGACACTTCTCCTGAAGACTGCCAGGGTGCGGAGACACTTCTCCTGAAGACTGTCAGGGTGTGGAGACACTTCTCCTGAAGACTGCCAGGGTGTGGAGACACTTCTCCTGAAGACTGCCAGGGTGTGGAGACCCTTCTCCTGAAGACTGCCAGGGTGTGGAGACACTTCTCCTGAAGACTGTCAGGGTGTGGAGACACTTCTCCTGAAGACTGCCAGGGTGTGGAGACACTTCTCCTGAAGACTGCCAGGGTGTGGAGACACTTCTCCTGAAGACTGTCAGGGTGTGGAGACACTTCTCCTGAAGACTGCCAGGGTGTGGAGACCCTTCTCCTGAAGACTGCCAGGGTGTGGAGACACTTCTCCTGAAGACTGCCAGGGTGTGGAGACACTTCTCCTGAAGACTGCCAGGGTGTGGAGACACTTCTCCTGAAGACTGCCATAGTTGGATTAGACATTCCAGGAGATACTTTTCAAGCTGCATCGCCAGAGGAGACATAAGATGTGATGTTGATGAGAAGTTGTGGCCAAATGCGGGAGAGAGGGAAAACTAGAACTCTCACAGCACTGTACAGTATGAGTGATTATATTATACATGTTGATGAGAACTAGATACCTCACAGCACTGTACAGTATGAGTGATTATATTATACATGTTGATGAGAACTAGATACCTCACAGCACTGTACAGTATGAGTGATTATATTATACATGTTGATGAGAACTAGATACCTCACAGCACTGTACAGTATGAGTGATTATATTATACATGTTGATGAGAACTAGATACCTCACAGCACTGTACAGTATGAGTGATTATATTATACATGTTGATGAGAACTAGAACCCTCACAGCACTGTACAGTATGAGTGATTATATTATACATGTTGATGAGAACTAGATACCTCACAGCACTGTACAGTATGAGTGATTATATTATACATGTTGATGAGAACTAGATACCTCACAGCACTGTACAGTATGAGTGATTATATTATACATGTTGATGAGAACTAGAACCCTCACAGCACTGTACAGTATGAGTGATTATATTATACATGTTGATGAGAACTAGATACCTCACAGCACTGTACAGTATGAGTGATTATACTATACATGTTGATGAGAACTAGATACCTCAAAGCACTGTACAGTATGAGTGATTATACTATACATGTTGTTGAGAACTAGACACCTCACAGCACTGTACAGTATGAGTGATTATATTATACATGTTGATGAGAACTAGATACCTCACAGCACAGCACTGTACAGTATGAGTGATTATATTATACATGTTGATGAGAACTAGAACCCTCACAGCACTGTACAGTATGAGTGATTATATTATACATGTTGATGAGAACTAGATACCTCACAGCACTGTACAGTATGAGTGATTATACTATACATGTTGATGAGAACTAGATACCTCACAGCACTGTACAGTATGAGTGATTATATTATACATGTTGATGAGAACTAGATACCTCACAGCACTGTACAGTATGAGTGATTATATTATACATGTTGATGAGAACTAGAACCCTCACAGCACTGTACAGTATGAGTGATTATATTATACATGTTGATGAGAACTAGATACCTCACAGCACTGTACAGTATGAGTGATTATACTATACATGTTGATGAGAACTAGATACCTCAAAGCACTGTACAGTATGAGTGATTATACTATACATGTTGTTGAGAACTAGATACCTCACAGCACTGTACAGTATGAGTGATTATATTATACATGTTGATGAGAACTAGATACCTCAAAGCACTGTACAGTATGAGTGATTATACTATACATGTTGATGAGAACTAGATACCTCACAGCACTGTACAGTATGAGTGATTATACTATACATGTTGATGAGAACTAGAACCCTCACAGCACTGTACAGTATGAGTGATTATACTATACATGTTGATGAGAACTAGATACCTCACAGCACTGTACAGTATGAGTGGTTATACTATACATGTTGATGAGAACTAGAACCCTCACAGTACTGTACAGTATGAGTGATTATACTATACATGTTGATGAGAACTAGAACCCTCACAGTACTGTACAGTATGAGTGATTATACTATACATGTTGATGAGAACTAGATACCTCAAAGCACTGTACAGTATGAGTGATTATACTATACATGTTGATGAGAACAAGATACCTCAAAGCACTGTACAGTATGAGTGATTATACTATACATGTTGATGAGAACTAGATACCTCACAGCACTGTACAGTATGAGTGATTATATTATACATGTTGATGAGAACTAGATACCTCACAGCACTGTACAGTATGAGTGATTATACTATACATGTTGATGAGAACAAGATACCTCAAAGCACTGTACAGTATGAGTGATTATACTATACATGTTGATGAGAACTAGATACCTCACAGCACTGTACAGTATGAGTGATTATACTATACATGTTGATGAGAACTAGATACCTCAAAGCACTGTACAGTATGAGTGATTATACTATACATGTTGATGAGAACTAGATACCTCACAGCACTGTACAGTATGAGTGATTATATTATACATGTTGATGAGAACTAGATACCTCACAGCACTGTACAGTATGAGTGATTATACTATACATGTTGATGAGAACTAGATACCTCACAGCACTGTACAGTATGAGTGATTATACTATACATGTTGATGAGAACAAGATACCTCAAAGCACTGTACAGTATGAGTGATTATACTATACATGTTGATGAGAACTAGATACCTCACAGCACTGTACAGTATGAGTGATTATACTATACATGTTGATGAGAACTAGATACCTCACAGCACTGTACAGTATGAGTGATTATACTATACATGTTGATGAGAACAAGATACCTCAAAGCACTGTACAGTATGAGTGATTATACTATACATGTTGATGAGAACTAGATACCTCACAGCACTGTACAGTATGAGTGATTATACTATACATGTTGATGAGAACTAGATACCTCACAGCACTGTACAGTATGAGTGATTATACTATACATGTTGATGAGAACTAGAACCCTCACAGTACTGTACAGTATGAGTGATTATACTATACATGTTGATGAGAACAAGATACCTCAAAGCACTGTACAGTATGAGTGATTATACTATACATGTTGATGAGAACTAGATACCCTCACAGCACTGTACAGTATGAGTGATTATACTATACATGTTGATGAGAACTAGATACCTCACAGCACTGTACAGTATGAGTGATTATACTATACATGTTGATGAGAACTAGATACCTCACAGCACTGTACAGTATGAGTGATTATACTATACATGTTGATGAGAACTAGATACCTCACAGCACTGTACAGTATGAGTGATTATACTATACATGTTGATGAGAACAAGATACCTCAAAGCACTGTACAGTATGAGTGATTATACTATACATGTTGATGAGAACTAGATACCTCACAGCACTGTACAGTATGAGTGATTATACTATACATGTTGATGAGAACTAGAACCCTCACAGCACTGTACAGTATGAGTGATTATACTATACATGTTGATGAGAACTAGATACCTCACAGCACTGTACAGTATGAGTGATTATACTATACATGTTGATGAGAACTAGATACCTCACAGCACTGTACAGTATGAGTGATTATACTATACATGTTGATGAGAACTAGAACCCTCACAGTACTGTACAGTATGAGTGATTATACTATACATGTTGATGAGAACTAGATACCTCACAGCACTGTACAGTATGAGTGATTATACTATACATGTTGATGAGAACTAGATACCTCAAAGCACTGTACAGTATGAGTGATTATACTATACATGTTGATGAGAACTAGATACCTCACAGCACTGTACAGTATGAGTGATTATACTATACATGTTGATGAGAACTAGATACCTCACAGCACTGTACAGTATGAGTGATTATACTATACATGTTGATGAGAACTAGATACCTCACAGCACTGTACAGTATGAGTGATTATACTATACATGTTGATGAGAACTAGATACCTCACAGCACTGTACAGTATGAGTGATTATACTATACATGTTGATGAGAACAAGATACCTCACAGCACTGTACAGTATGAGTGATTATACTATACATGTTGATGAGAACTAGATACCTCACAGCACTGTACAGTATGAGTGATTATACTATACATGTTGATGAGAACTAGATACCTCACAGCACTGTACAGTATGAGTGATTATACTATACATGTTGATGAGAACTAGATACCTCACAGCACTGTACAGTATGAGTGATTATACTATACATGTTGATGAGAACTAGATACCTCACAGCACTGTACAGTATGAGTGATTATACTATACATGTTGATGAGAACAAGATACCTCAAAGCACTGTACAGTATGAGTGATTATACTATACATGTTGATGAGAACTAGATACCTCACAGCACTGTACAGTATGAGTGATTATACTATACATGTTGATGAGAACTAGATACCTCACAGCACTGTACAGTATGAGTGATTATATTATACATGTTGATGAGAACTAGAACCTCACAGCACTGTACAGTATGAGTGATTATACTATACATGTTGATGAGAACTAGATACCTCACAGCACTGTACAGTATGAGTGATTATATTATACATGTTGATGAGAACTAGAACCCTCACAGCACTGTACAGTATGAGTGATTATATTATACATGTTGATGAGAACTAGATACCTCACAGCACTGTACAGTATGAGTGATTATACTATACATGTTGATGAGAACTAGAACCTCAAAGCACTGTACAGTATGAGTGATTATACTATACATGTTGTTGAGAACTAGATACCTCACAGCACTGTACAGTATGAGTGATTATATTATACATGTTGATGAGAACTAGAACCTCACAGCACTGTACAGTATGAGTGATTATACTATACATGTTGATGAGAACTAGATACCTCACAGCACTGTACAGTATGAGTGATTATACTATACATGTTGATGAGAACTAGATACCTCACAGCACTGTACAGTATGAGTGATTATACTATACATGTTGATGAGAACTAGATACCTCACAGCACTGTACAGTATGAGTGATTATATTATACATGTTGATGAGAACTAGATACCTCACAGCACTGTACAGTATGAGTGATTATACTATACATGTTGATGAGAACTAGATACCTCACAGCACTGTACAGTATGAGTGATTATATTATACATGTTGATGAGAACTAGAACCCTCACAGCACTGTACAGTATGAGTGATTATATTATACATGTTGATGAGAACTAGATACCTCACAGCACTGTACAGTATGAGTGATTATACTATACATGTTGATGAGAACTAGATACCTCAAAGCACTGTACAGTATGAGTGATTATACTATACATGTTGTTGAGAACTAGATACCTCACAGCACTGTACAGTATGAGTGATTATATTATACATGTTGATGAGAACTAGATACCTCACAGCACTGTACAGTATGAGTGATTATACTATACATGTTGATGAGAACTAGATACCTCACAGCACTGTACAGTATGAGTGATTATACTATACATGTTGATGAGAACTAGAACCTCACAGCACTGTACAGTATGAGTGATTATACTATACATGTTGATGAGAACTAGATACCTCACAGCACTGTACAGTATGAGTGATTATACTATACATGTTGATGAGAACAAGATACCCTCAAAGCACTGTACAGTATGAGTGATTATATTATACATGTTGATGAGAACTAGATACCTCACAGCACTGTACAGTATGAGTGATTATACTATACATGTTGATGAGAACTAGATACCCTCACAGCACTGTACAGTATGAGTGATTATACTATACATGTTGATGAGAACAAGATACCTCAAAGCACTGTACAGTATGAGTGATTATACTATACATGTTGATGAGAACTAGATACCTCACAGTACTGTACAGTATGAGTGATTATACTATACATGTTGATGAGAACTAGATACCTCACAGCACTGTACAGTATGAGTGATTATACTATACATGTTGATGAGAACAAGATACCTCACAGCACTGTACAGTATGAGTGATTATACTATACATGTTGATGAGAACTAGATACCTCACAGCACTGTACAGTATGAGTGATTATACTATACATGTTGATGAGAACTAGATACCCTCACAGCACTGTACAGTATGAGTGATTATACTATACATGTTGATGAGAACTAGATACCTCACAGCACTGTACAGTATGAGTGATTATACTATACATGTTGATGAGAACAAGATACCTCAAAGCACTGTACAGTATGAGTGATTATACTATACATGTTGATGAGAACTAGATACCCTCACAGCACTGTACAGTATGAGTGATTATACTATACATGTTGATGAGAACTAGATACCTCACAGCACTGTACAGTATGAGTGATTATACTATACATGTTGATGAGAACTAGATACCTCACAGCACTGTACAGTATGAGTGATTATACTATACATGTTGATGAGAACTAGATACCTCACAGCACTGTACAGTATGAGTGATTATACTATACATGTTGATGAGAACAAGATACCTCAAAGCACTGTACAGTATGAGTGATTATACTATACATGTTGATGAGAACTAGATACCTCACAGCACTGTACAGTATGAGTGATTATACTATACATGTTGATGAGAACTAGATACCTCACAGCACTGTACAGTATGAGTGATTATATTATACATGTTGATGAGAACTAGATACCTCACAGCACTGTACAGTATGAGTGATTATACTATACATGTTGATGAGAACTAGATACCTCACAGCACTGTACAGTATGAGTGATTATATTATACATGTTGATGAGAACTAGATACCTCACAGCACTGTACAGTATGAGTGATTATACTATACATGTTGATGAGAACTAGATACCTCACAGCACTGTACAGTATGAGTGATTATACTATACATGTTGATGAGAACAAGATACCTCAAAGCACTGTACAGTATGAGTGATTATACTATACATGTTGATGAGAACTAGATACCTCACAGCACTGTACAGTATGAGTGATTATACTATACATGTTGATGAGAACTAGATACCTCACAGTAATGTTGTTGTTTTTTTGTTGTAATTATTATTGCAGTCCTGGAATTTGATGATTTTTTTTTTTTTTTTCAACATTTTATTTTTCACAAGTAAATTACTATATGTAAAGATATAGAAAAAATAAAGACTATTGAAGCAAATTGCTGCATTTCTGATTCATTATTGTTACATATATTTTAGTACAGTCAATAAAGTGAAAAGGTGTAATTCTTATTCTATAATGAAATACTGATTTATGTGAAATCCTTCAAACTTCAAAGAGAAAAGTTAATAATTTATGTAATGCTCCATGTTAGTGTTTTTCTAGGTCAATGTGTTATGAGTGACAATGTATGCTTTCTGAGTGAGAATGCTTGCCAGTGTTATGCTCGATCAAGCTTATTTTGAGAAATGTATGAAGTGTTTTGGTGGTTTGAGTGAGGTTTGGAGATAAGATGAACTGTTTGGCCAAGATGCATGTTGGTAATGCAGACCATGTGAAGAGTTTAGAAAAAATGGCTTCAGTATTGACCGATGCCTGTTAGCAATTGAGTAAAAACTGTAATACCTGAGATGCAGCACACCAAATGTGTTGGACTCTAAAAATGCTGTGTTTGGTTGACCCAACTGCTGGGTTGCAGACGTTGGGTCACTTAGTTTGGTTGTTTTCTTTAAAAACTTGGTTATTATTGATGCTGAGTTATTGAGATATGACCCAGTGGGTTAGATCAGAAGACTGGAGGCGTAGTTTAGTAGGACCATGGCTTTCAGATAGTTATTTTTAGCCACCCATGAGAGTAAATAACATTCCTGTTCATCTGTTCTGTATTTATCACGTTAATGGTGAACATTTACATTTGTGCAGTTTCAATGAGACTTACAGAAGTGAATCATTTCCCCAATTGAATTTGCAGTATGTAAACTTAATATGATGCACATGATGAATGCCATTTACTCTGAGGTGGCCAATAAGATCTATCTGAAAGCCAAGCTCATAATAAGCCAAGCCTCCTGAAAATAACTTAAAGATTACATTCAAAAAGACCAGCTGTTTGGTCATCCCAGCATTAGAGTAAAACAATAGCCAACTGATGGTTAAATTATCACATTTTTGGGTAATCCACACAAACCAGCTAGCTGGGTCAAAATACAACATGTGTTCTGTCCAATATTTACCCAGCACTGTGTCACCAAATAACCTCAATTGGGTTGTTTTTTTACCCAGCATTTTTGTGTGTGTAGTGTCCCACTGAGCTGAACAAATGACACTGTTCAATGATTAATTAGGCCGTGTTATTTTCTTTCTTTCTCTTCCCTCATTCCTTCCGCATTTCTTCTCCCCTCTCCTTGTTTATGCTACTAATGTACACTCCGGCATTCAGAGAGTCTGTGCCTTCAGTGGGAGTCAGATATTAGGTGGCTCATTTGTTTAGCTCATTGACTGCTATCAGATGACAGGTCAATGACCTTAATGACCAGGAGGCAGCACAGACCAGGGATGGAGAGAAGAGAGGAGGAGAGGAGGGGGGGAAGGAACTGTACACCAACATGGCTGCTGGATAGGTATAATGACATTAGACCGTTATTACACAGATACAACAATCAGTAATGTATGAAGGTATCAGAGTGGTATGTGATGCACTGGTGTGTTGTGGTGTGTTAGTTGGGGTGTTTTGTGGTGGTCTCAGGCCCTTCTCTCTGAGTCATTAGCATGTAGCTGATGGGGCGGTCAGCCATCGAGCAGCAGAGGGGAGAGGGGCGAGGGGAGAGGAGGCAGAGCGGAGGCGCTCCTGTCAGACCAGGTCATTAAGAAAACGATGGGTCGGGAATACGGAGACAAGGTTGATTGGTTTCCTGCAGTCGTCAGCATCTAGCAGACCTACAGATCACGGCCCTGCCTGTCTGCCTGATCTCCTAGCCCTGCATGCTGCACTGCAGACCTCTCTTTAAAATGCCCGTGACCGGTGCAGGGTCTGCCTGACCAACCCATCCCTGCAGACTGCACTGGACAGACTGGTATTACCTTGATCCTGAGCTTGGGTCTAAAAATAGGTATCTAGGCCCCTGGTGCTGTCTGTCTGTCTGTGTGTCTTCTGAGATTCCCTGGCTGATGGTAATGAGAGGCAGCTCAATCCAGACGGCTGGGCTGGGGCCTTCTGCACACTATCTCAGGGAGGAGTCCCAAGCTGTGTTCATATACTCATATTAACATACTGTATGCTACATGCTTAACAAGTATATACTGCATACTATATACTATTAGTTCATTTTAGTATACTTTAAACAAATGGTGTCCTTTCAGCTGAGCGTCCTAGCATTTCGCCTGTCTACTGGAAGTTGATGCTGTTGCTATGCAAGTTCTTGCTAGCTTGTTAGCATAGCAAATTACTAGCTATACATCTTACGACTTCATTAACAATGTCCATTGAGAATACACAAATACTATACCACTTAGCTAAGCTAAGAATGATGTGAATAATCAAGTCAATAAATATTGGGTAGTTAGTTAGATAGCATATAGTTAATATACTGGCAAGTTCAATGTATTAGTAGCCAACTAATGTTAGGTAGCTAGCTAACATACCGGTACATACTGCTGTAATGATATTTTATGCAGTTTGTCAGGGTAGTGTAGCTAACAAATTGTCAGCCAACATAACGTGCAACATAATTTATTTAGAAAGTAATTACTTTATTACATTGCTAAAAATTGTCTTAATATTTGTCATAATTAGTTAAAGCAATGAATTTGTATCCACTCTCGTCAGACTTTGGCTGCATATCTTCCACCATTTAATTCAAATCTGAAAACGTTATCTGAAGAATTGCATTATGGACCCTAAAAGCACGAATATAGTGTCTACTGCTTGTATACTGGCAAATATAGTACGACATCCGGGAACTTTTGGCATAGTAACTATATCCATACTATGACCAATAATTACTACATAATCAATTTACATCAGTTCGGTTAGGGTGGTTAGTATGAGTATTCAAAAACAGCTCCAGTGTGTACAGGGAACACAACCAGACCTCTGTGGTTTTACTGCAGATATCTCCAGGTATAATTCCTGTAGCACTTACAGTATATGCTAATTGAAAGAGTATTTACCATTCTACTGTCATGGATCCTGTGAATGCAGCAGGTAGGATTGAGAGGGCAGCCCTTGACAGAAATTACGTGTTACATGTCTAGTGGGTGATCGGTTGGTGGTTTTCTCTAAATTGAAACACAATTGACATGAAGATCCCTGGCACTGGAGGGAGGAGAGAGAACCACCCACTCACACAACAACCACTAGACTCCTGTATTATGTCATGGTTTGGGATACTGTATCTCAACTGGTTGACCCCAGTTTTCCTCAAAGGTCAGATCCGGGATTGAGTTTGGTTGGGTGGTGTTTGTGAGAGGAGGAAAGGGGTGGGGCTCCCTCATGCGTACATGGATGCAATTTTGCCGTGCATCCATCTTTGCTGTCTGTTCTTCTGTGAATGTCAAACGCAGGGGCTCCCCTGCCCCCATTCCACCCTCTAGCCTCCACTATACCTGCTGAACAAGCCCCCCACTGCCCCTCTGTCCCACTGCCCCTGGGGACCATGATGCCTATAACGATGTTACCTCAAATGTCATATGCAGGGTATTGGTGTGTGTTGGGTGGGGGGGTGGAGCTTCTTCAATACAACCAACACACCCTAACCCCCATCTAGTCGAATAATTAAATGTCTTAATGTGTAAAATGCCACTCAACACAATATGCTCATCAGTAGACAGGAGCTAGATCCTGATAGACAGATAGTCTCTGACTGACAGGCATTTGTTGTAGTCTGGCTGTGAGTATCAGTGACATATCACCAATCACCCAGCCTCATACAACATATAGGACACACACACACAGACAGACAGGTTCAGACGTACAGTATACTCACAGCACCCACTGACAGGCAGTCATGATAACAGTCACACACCATCCAGTGATTGCTAATGACCAATTTAATTGCTAATGGGTCCTGTCCTGGGGGTGAAGTGGTGTTAACCTCTGATCAACCCTAGGTCAACCTCTTATGTCCGCATTGAATTCATTACGTTTCTCCCTCTTCATCGTGAGCAACATCAGGCCTGGCAATTTCACAGCCGTGACAATGACAAAGAAAGGAGCAGAGCAGGAAAGGCCAGTGACATTACAGAAATCAACACTCCCTCGAGGAGATAGTGGTTTTTCGTTTTCTTATATTAGACTCACTGATGCTAGTGATGGACAATCATTGCATCATGTGAGGCTGCTGATTGGTTATGTGTTAATGATCCAGCTGAAGTCCCTCCCCCAGCCAGCCGGTAGGCCCAGCCTCCAACAGACGGCATGGCGCTGGGACTATGTTTAACTCACTGTGGCTGCCACAGCAAAACACAGCCCACCAAGCGACAATTAAGCTGTTAATGGATAGCTTCATAAAGACTGGAACCAGAGGGAGAGAGAAAAACCCCCGGCCCAAACCGCAACAGATTTCCAACACTTCTAATTAATAGCGACGCAATTAAAGTGTAATTCAAGCGTCTCCCTCTGTAGCATTCACCCTCCCCCGCCTCCCTCCGATCGCCTTTTCTCACTTCCCTAAAGCGCTAGAGAATTATAGCATTTCTGTATGTGTTTTATTTCTCCCTTATGTGCCCAGTTATTGGCACCCATGATACAAGGCCACACTGTGAGAAGTGGGAATGAGGTCGAAGGACTGTGAGAAACACTCATCATGATTGCGAAACTATGTTGTGCATTGTGTTTTTTCTGTGTTTAGTGTGTATGTACTGTGTGTGTATGTATTTATATATGTATGTTGTGAGCGTGTGGCAGGGTCAGGTGAATGATAGCAAACTCTAATTACTGAGGTGGTGGCTCCTGTGCAGCACTGCTAACGAGCCAACTTGTCAGGGATTCCATGGGGCCAGGCGCAGTGGGGATGAGGGAGAAAAACAGCTCTAATTGGTGGGGGGCTATTTATAGACAAAGCACCTCTTTCCAAGGTTAGTGGGTTAAGTCTGTGCAATCCTCTATGGGGGACAAGCAAGATTGGTGGCAAAAAACGAACTGCTGCCAACACAACCTCAACTCACCCCATCTCTCTGGGGCACATACACACAGAATCACATACACACAGAATCACATACACACACAATAACATACACACAGAATCACACAGTATAACACACAATCATTGGAGGGATTTTCATCTGTCATGGCCCAATCCTCCCAGGGACTCCTCTCCTGCTTCTCCATTTCATTCGTTTGTCAGCCTGGTAGGAGCATTGCACACTAGTGAACAGCCAGGGGCTGGCTGCCTGCCTGCCTGACCAGTGCTCCTCCTCAGCTCGTATACACTGGATTCTAAAAAGGGTCCCCACAGCTCAGCCACATACAGCACGAGGGGAGAGAGAGACTGAAAGAGAGAGAGGCAGAAAGAGAGAGAAAGAGGTGGAGAGAAAGAGAGGGAGGGAAAGGGATTTACGGGGTACTTTTAGAGTAGTGATTCTGGTAACACTAAACATTGAGTACACCAAACATTAGGAACACCTTCCTAATATTGAGTTGCACCCCCCTCTTTTGCCCTCAGAACAGCCTCAATTCGTCGGGGCATGGTCTCTACAAGGTGTCGAAAGCGTTCCACAGGGATGCTGGCCCAAGTTGACTGGATGTCCTTTGGGTGGGGGACCATTCTTGATACACATGGGAAACTGTTGAGAGTGAAAAACCCAGCAGCGTTGCAGTTCTTGACACACTCACACCAGTGCGCCTGGTATCTACTACCATACCCCATTCAAAGGCATTTAAAACTTTTGTCTTGCCCATTCACCCTCTGAATGGCACACATACACAATCCATGTCTCAAGTGTCTCAAGGCTTAAAAGTCCTTCTTTAACGTGTCTCCTCCCCTTCATCTACACTGGTTGAAGTGGATTTAATAAGTGACATCAATAAGGGATCATAGCTTTTACCTGGATTCACCTGGTCAGTCTATGTCGTGGAAAGAGAGAAGGTGTATGAATCTATGTTTTGTATTCTCAGTGTATTTTACAGTTCTGTTTTAGCTGGTATTTACCTTGTATCGACAGATAAATAAGAGTGAAAAAATAGTGGAATGTAGAAAATGTAAATTCAGATTTAAGCCATTAACTCATTTGAATATTGAATAGTGACTGCCAACCCTCGTAAAGGAAGCCCATGAAGTTGGATGGATGGAGTCCTCCAGCCAGAGGATCACTGCTGAGCTACCTGAGAAGAGGAGGATGATGATGATGATGATGATGGTGGTGGTGGGGATGCTGGGAACATGAACGTTTTGTCTATGTGCTCTTCAGCAGTGTAGAGGATAGACAGATAGTCTGTCTGTTTCTCAATGTCACTCAGGACATTTATCCAACATCTATTCACCACACTGACAGACAAAACAACACCGTTGAGGATCTGTTTGAATGTGGGAGGACTATCAACTCGACTCTGAGAAACTACAACTTCACAAGACAACACAACAATACACACACACACACACACACACACACACACACACACACACACACACACACACACACACACACACACACACACACACACACACACACACACACACACACACACACACACACACACACACACACACATCCCTGTGTATGAACACACTCACATGCATTAACATAAAAAGCATGCACACACACTCACAGATCCACAATCACCAGAGACATTAAGCATAGAAAAGGGCTCAACAGAACAGAGCCCTCCATCTGACACCTCACATGGAATGTCCCCCAACATCTTTCTGTGTTTTAAAACAATCTACTACCCACCTTTTTGGACCCCATCCCCCATTAACCCCCTCCAGCTACCCCCCCCCATCCCCCGTCCGTCCATCCGTGTCTGGCTGGCCCTGCTTTTTTGGGGGGATGGGGGGCCCTTCTTTTGTTTCCTGTCACAACACACGTTTCATGGGGAGGCCTGGCTTCTGACCCCGCCGAGCATGCACTGCACTGGGCCTGGGAGCTCCGAGGGAAAGGCCCATCTGTGGCATCCATCAGGGCTGTGTTCTCCTGCTGAGGTACTGTCAGAACCCAGGGGCCAGGCCTGCAGGGGAAATGGGGGAGGACGGGGGAGGAGAGGAGGAGGAGAAGAGGGGGAGGAGGAGGATGAGGGGAGAGCAGTAGGCCAAAAAACTGACTCAAGGCACACAGGGCCCTTCTAAATTCCAAGCAGGGTGAAGGGGCGGGGGAACTGTGTGTATTCTCTGCATGTGTGGTGGTGGTGGGGGTTAATCAGAGCAGAGAGCAGAAAAGAAACACTCCAACACCACGGTCTCTAACATTGTCATTGTGGGAGCTGCTAACTGTAGCAGACAGTGGAAATAGTCATTCAATACACCACAACAGTCAGCAAGGTAAATGTGCTCATCCATGAATCTCCACCTCCGATGATTAGTATCTCAATTATCGAACATCTCAAGATCATAAACAAAACATTATATAATGCATAACATAGAAATCTACATTTATCAATCAAACTATTCATCTGACTTTGGGAGGACATACATGAGAGAGGAATAACATGACTGCAGGGAGAATGTTGAGGGTGTAGGAGGCAGGGAGGATGGAGAGAGTGTAGGAGGCAGTGAGAATGGTGAGGGTGTTGGGGACAGTGAGGATGGTGAGGGTGTAGGAGACAGGGAGAATGTTGATGGTGTTGGAGGCAGAGAGGATGGAGAGAGTGTAGGAGACAGGGAGGATGGTGAGGGTGTAGGAGACAGTGAAGATGATGAGGGTGTAGGGGACAGCAGATGTTTCCTATATCTCTTGTGTCTCAGTGAAGACTCTGTTATGTTGCACATGTACCTGAGGCACTAGCAGAGGGAAGAAGTGGATGTGTTTGAAGGTCAGTTTAGATAAAAAATACTTCACTGCAAGTATGTCAGGCAGGGTATGCACTGGATAAATGCAGAGCTCTCATGCCAGCTCTCTGAGGCTGATTGATTGACTTGTTAGATGTCATGAGCAGGCTGGGGAGGAAGAGAGGGAGATGGAGAGAAGGATATGGCTACTATGGGATTGAAAAGAGGGAAAGAGGGAAGAGATAGGTGGAAGGGGGAGAGAATGAGTTGAGACAGACACACACACACACACAGCTGGGCAGGCAGGCAGGCAGCTCTGGCCTGGTTCTGGTCAGTTGCCCGTGGTCACGGCGGGAGGGAGCGGGAGTCAGCTGTCAGCCTGTGACGGATTGATATGGACACCCCCACCCCTCCCCCTGCCTTACCCCTCCTCCCCCTATCCCACTCTCCAGCAGCCAGCCTGCCCATGCCTGATGGGCATGTTTCAGACTGGATGGTTTGAGGAGGCGTGAAGGGGGCTCGGCCTCCGTCTTGACTGTGGCCTGTATTAGAACATAGCGTCCAGTTACCGTTACTCAGTTCATATCTGATAGCAACGCTCCCTCTGTCACTTTATCTAGAACAATGAATGCAATGTGGTAGTGGTCCCTATGTGCATGTTAGCCTGCCCTATGTAAGTGTGAACCACTGCATTTAACCATGGCAAGGTGAATGGGAACATGGATGTGTACAAACAGACCAGCTATGTCCTCGGGAAGGCAATCAAAGAGGCAAAATGACAGTACATGGACAAAGTGGAGTCGCAATTCAATGGCTCAGACACGAGACGTATGTGGCAGGGACTCCAGACAATCACAGATTCGAAGGGGAAAGCCGACCACGTTGCAGACACCGACACCTCGCTCCCGGACAAGCCAAACACCTTCTTTGCCCCCTTCGAGGAAAACAACATTGAGCCACCGACGCGGGCCCTCGCCGCTTACAAGGACTGTGTGCTCTCGTTTTCCATGACTGACGTGCGTAAGTCATTTAAGCGTGTTAACCCTCGCAAGGCTGCCAGCCCAGACGGCATCCCAAGCTGCGTCCTCAGAGACATAATTAATCTCCTCATATCCCAGTCTGTTGTCTCCACTTGCTTCAAGATGTCCACCATTGTTCCTGTACCCAAGAAAGTGAAGGTAACTCAACTAAATGTAACGGCTGTCGGTGGAAGGAGGTGAGGACCAAGGTGCAGTGTGGTACGTGTTCATATTATTTATTTGAAACTGAACACTAAATACAAAAATAACAAAAGGAATAACCAAAACAGTTCTGAAAGGTGAAACAAACACAAAACAGAAATTAACTACCCACAAAACCCATGTGGGAAAAAGCTACCTAACTATGGTTCTCAATCAGAGACAACGATAGACAGCTGCCTCTGATTGAGAACCACACCCACCCAAAGAACAAATAAATACAAAACATAGAAAATTAACATAGAATGCCCACCCTAATCGCACCCTGGCCTAACCAAAATAGAGAATAAAAGCCTTTCTATGGCCAGGGCGTGACACTAAATGACTATCACCCTGTAGCACTCACTTCTGTCATCATGAAGTGCTTTGAGAAGCTAGTTAAGGACCATATCACCACCACCTTACCCAACAACCTAGACCCACCACAATTCACATACTGTCCCCACAGATCCACGGACGATGTAATCGCCATTGCACTACACACTGCTCTATCCCAGCCTGGACAAGAAAAATACCTACGTAAGAATGCTGTTCATCGACTACAGCTCAGCCTTCAACATCATAGTGCCATCCAAGCTCATCACTAAGATCAGGGCCCTGGGTCTGAACCCCTCCCTGTGCCACTGGGTCCTGGACTTCCTGACGGGCCGACCCCAGGTGGTGAAGGTAGGCAACATCACCTCCGCTACACTGATCCTCAACACGTGGGCCCCACAGGGATGTGTGCTCAGTCCCCTACTCTACTCCCTGTTCACCCATGGCTGTGTGGCCACGCACGACTCCAACTCAATCATATAGTTTGCTTACGACACAACACTATGTTGTGTTGTCATTCTTGATTACCAACCATGACAACACAGCATACAGTGAGAAGGAGAGAGCTCTGGTGGAGTGGTGCCAGGGAAAAACATCAATAAAAGGAAGGAGCTGATCATGGACTACAGGAGACAGTAGAGAGAGCACGCCCCCATCCACATCGACGGGGCCGCAAAAGCACCTCTTCAACCTCAGGAGGCTGAAGAAATTTGGCTTGGGCCAGAAGACCCTCACAAACTTATACAGATGCACCATTGAGAGCCTCCTTGTCAGGCTGGACAATTGCACTGTCCGCAACAGCATGGCTCTCCAGAGGCAGGGATCTTCAGCCCAACTAGTCACTGGGGGCACACTGTCTCTAGGGCATCTACAGCACCCAGTGTCACAGGAAGGCCAAGAAGATCATCAAGGACCTCAGCCGCACTAGCCACGGCCTGTTCACCCCGCTACAATCTATAAGGCAGAGACAGTACAGGTGCATCAAAGCTGGGACCGAGAGATGATAAACATCCAGGCCATCAGATTGTTAAACAGCCACCACTAGTGGCCTGCGCACAGTACGCTGAACTTTGGTCACTGTTACTAGCCGGCTACCACCCGGTACTCGACCCTGCACCTTAGAGACTGCTGCCCTATGTACATAGTCATTGTCATTTTAATAAAGTTACATACTGTTTTATCCACTTGATATGTAAATACTGTCCTATATAACTATTCCAAGCTTATCCTATATAACTATTCCAAGCTTAAACCTATATAACTATTGCTGTACACACCTTTTCTATTCATATACTTTCCATTCTGTTTATACACACCATTATCAAATCAAATTTAATTTGTCACATGCTTCGTAAACAACAAGTGTAGACTAACAGTGAAATGCTTACAATGCAGGGAAAGAGAAAATAGAGAAATAATAGAAAATGTAGTAGCACGTAATAATAAAAGTAATCATAAATACACAATGACTAACAATAACTTGGCTATATACACGGTGTACCAGTACCGAGTCCATGTGCTGGGGTCTATTTATATTCCTGACACTGCACGTTTTGATATTTCTTCATTTAACGATGCGCGTATTGTTTTGTATTGCTAGGTATTATTGCTGCACTGTTGGAAATTGAAACACAAGCATTTAGCTGCACCTGAGATAACATCTGCAAATCTGTAGACACTACCAGTAAACTTTGATAAGATTAGATTTTTGATTTGGATATCTTACTCTCCTGGTGTGTTAGGGTTGTGGGTTACACAATACCACTATTACTTACATTTTCTGGGGGCATACAATGATTTATCTCATCTTTCAAACATGGGGAACTTATATAAAAAGGGATATTTATATTGTAAAAAGACAGTTGCAATGAGAAGTGTGAACACTCCGCATGTACAGTATGACATTAGTTACATAAATGAATCTCTCCCTCCCTCCCTCTGGCCAGTGGGAGGTGTAATTGAAGGAGCAGTCTTCACATGGCCGAAAGGCATGGAGGGGACATTGTGTTCCCTGTGGCGGCAAATTACCCTCCCTGCTCACTCCTAAGAGCCTATACCTTACCTCTCCTTCTCTTCTCTCCTCTCCTTCTCTACTCTCCTTCACTCCTCTCTATTCCCGTCCTCCATGTATGCCCTACCCATCCTCTCCTTGCATCATCATCTACCCTACCTCACACTGGTGTTACTCTCCTTCTCACCCTCTACTTCCCTGACTTCCCTGGATCCTGTCCTCATGTGGGCTCTGTCCCAAATACCTTGACCTCAGTCCTGGACAGTGATTCATGCTTCATTCACTTGTTGACCCCATAGTCAGTCAGTCAGTCGGTCTGGCAGTCATTCATTCAGTCATCCAACCTGCCAGTCTAGCTTGCACAATTCAGCTTTGATATTTCTCATGTAAATAAGAGAGAGAGCGGGAGAGAGAGGGAGAGAGAAATAGAGAGAGAGAAACGGGGAGAGAGAAAGAGAGAGAGAGACGAGGAGAGTGAGTGAGGATGCAGATGCGCTCTCTGGGGCAATGGAAGTGACAGTGTCTCTATGATAGGCAGTGAGAGGGGAATTTGAGCTGCCTGGAGAGAGAGAAACAGACACTGAAAAAGAGGGAGAGAGAGTGAGTAAGTAAGAGAGAGGGTGATGGAGAGAGGTGGAGACAGAGGGGAGAGAGAAAAGGGAGAAAAGGAGAAGGAGGGAGAGTGGTACTCGGGCCGAGACGAAGGAGCGCATGCTTCATTAAGTGAGGAAGTAATTGTGGCTAATTAAGCTTCTCCATGACAGCACTGTCAGGGATGACTGATCCTTGAAATGGCACCTCCCTCTCCTGACTGACAGCCAGCCAGCACACACACACTCTCCGCTTTGAAGGTGACAACTTTCTTACATATTCCTGCTGTTTTTCTTCCTCCCTCCACCTCCACTCTGTGCATGCCTCTTACACTCAATTCTTTGTTTTTATATCCTATTAGAATTTTGTGTGTGTGAGAGAGAGTGAAGGAGTTTTTCGCACTCTCTCTCTCTCTCTCAATCTCTCTGTGTGTGTGTGTGTGTGTGTGTGTGTGTGTGTGTGTGTGTGTGTGTGTGTGTGTGTGTGTGTGTGTGTGTGTGTGTGTGTGTGTGTGTGTGTGTGTGTGTGTGTGTGTGTGTGTGTGTGTGTGTGTGTGTGTGTGTGTGTGTGTGTTTGCGTGCATGCGTGCGTGTGTGGTTGTGTGCTCTCACAGTAATTGCTGCTACCTGGGCAGAATACTATAGGAAAATCCCAGCGACTGGAAAGTGCAGTCAATTGATTGCTTGACTAATTAATCAGGTGCATTGACTAGATGTGGATACAGGACTATTGAGTGGAGTTCTAGCTGAGGGTCCTTTATGAGGACCTAATGATTCTGCTGGCCTGTAGGGTTGTGACCTTTCCCTATATGTCCTTAAACATAGCCCTGGGTAGACATCTACGATCTAAGTCTCAGTATCAGGCTGTGTAGGGAGGTGTTTATGGAAGCAGAATGTTCTCTGTGTCACTTTACACCTGGTTAAAACTGGATTATGATGGATTAGGCTGGATTAGGTGTCCAAATCCTCATTTCTGATTTAATCAGTTAAACCAGCCAATCAAATGATTTTGAATAGATTGGATAGTGTGTTGTGAAAAACTACATGTCCCTGATATATTATTTGTTCTCGACTTAATTGGGTAGAGGGGTAGCCCAGCAAGGATTATGTAAAGTCCACCATTCACAGAGGAAGTGTGCTCACAGTTGTTTCCCCCAGCAGGCAGACCAGTAGACAAGGAGTAGGAACCTGATCTGAGACCAGAGGCCTGCTCATAAATACAGCATACCTTTAAAAGTCCTGTTTGCATTACCAGAGAGAACAGCCCTGCCTCAACCCTAGTCTCACGCTCACGTGAGCACAGACAGACTATCTGGGGGCCATGGCATTTTGCTGCAGTGTCACAACAAGTGTGTGTTTGTATAAGAGAGAGAGTGCGTGTATGAAATATAGAGGGTGAGCGTGTGTGTTTGTATGTATGTGCTTCTGTTTTGGGGTCTTTGTTTACATGCTTGTCTAGATGTTCAGTATGTGTTGGGTCAGTGAGCTGTGATACTGTACGTGTGAACCTGAAACCCCACCTCTTTAAGGAATACCTAGGATAGGATAAGTAATCCTTCTCACCCCCCCCCCCCTAAAAGATTTAGATGCACTATTGTAAAGTGGCTGTTCCACTGGATGTCATAAGGTGAATGCACCAATTTGTAAGTCACTCTGGATAAGAGCGTCTGCTAAATGACTTAAATGTAAATGTAATGTAAATGAATGTGTACAAAGGTTATGAATGAATGCTTGTGTTTGTCCTCCGTACTGTATGCATTTATAGAAGCATTATGTACAGTTGAAGTCGGAAGTTTACATACACCTTAGCCAAATACATTTAAACTCAGTTTTTCACAATTCCTGACATTTAATCCTAGTAAAGATTTCCCCGTCTTAGGTCAGTTAGGATCACCACTTCATGTTAAGGATGTGAAATGTCAGAATAATAGTAGAGATAATGATTTGTTTCAGCTTTTATTTCTTTCATCACATTCCCAGTGGGTCAGAAGTTTACATACACTCAATTAGTATATGGTAGCTGTCACGGACGTCGTAGTGGAAATGACGGAGGTGACCAAGTAGCAGCGTGGTGAGCGCACACTTTCCTTTATTTATATGAGTGTCGCCAACAAAACAAGAAACAAAGAAACGACTGTGAAGCTTACTAGGGCTATAGTGCCACTAACAAAGTCAACTACCCACAAAATACAAAGGAAAAAAGGCTGCCTAAGAATGATTCCCAATCAGACACAACGATAGACAGCTGTCCCTGATTGAAAACCATACCTGGCCAAAACATAGAAACAGCAAACATAGAAATTAATAAACTAGAATGCCCACCCTAGTCACACCCTGGCCTACCCGAAAATAGAGAATAAAAGCCTCTCTATGGTCAGGGCGTGACAGTAGCATTGCCTTTAAATAGTTTAACTTGGGTCAAACGTTTCAGGTAGCCTTCCAAAAGCTTCCCACAATAAGTTGGGTGAATTTTGGCCCATTCCTCTTGACAGAGCTGGTGTAACTGAGTCAGATTTGTAGGACTCCTTGCTCACGCACACTTTTTCAGCTCTGCCCACAAATGTTCTATAGGGTTGAGGTCAGGGCTTTGTGATGGCCACTCCAATACCTTGACTTTGTTGTCACAACTTTGGAAGTATGCTTGGGGTCATTGTCAATTTGTAAGACCCTTTTGCGACCCCTTTCTGTTTCATCAGACCAGAGGACATTTCTCCAAAAAGTACGATCTTTGTCCCCATGTGCAGTTGCAAAACGTAGTCTGTCTTTTTTATGGCGGTTTTGGAGCAGTGGCTTCTTCCTTGCTGAGTGGCCTTTCAGGTTATGTCGATATAGGACTCGTTTTACTGTGGATATAGATACTTTTGTACCGGTTTCCTCCAGCATCTTCACAAGGTTCTCTTCTGTTGTTCTGGGATTGATTTGCACTTTTCACACCAAAGTACATTCATCTCTAGGAGACAGAACGCGTCTCCTTCCTGAGCGATAGGACGGCTGCGTGGTCCCATGGTGTTTATACTTGCGTACTATTGTTTGTACAGATGAATGTGGTAGGTGTTTAGAAATTGCTGAATGAGCCAGACTTGTGGAGGTCTACAATTATCTTTTTGAGGTCTTGGTGGATTTCTTTTGATTTTCCCATGATGTCAAGCAAAGGCACTGAGTTTGAAGGTAGGCCTTGAAATACATCCACAGGTACACCTCCAATTGACTCAAATTATGTCAATTAGCCTATCAGAAGCTTCTAAAGTCATGACATTTTTCTGTTTATAGGGACAGTCAACTTCTGACCCACTGGAATTGTGATACAGTGAATTATAAGTGAAATAATCTGTCTGTAAACAATTGTTGGAAAAATTACTTGTGTCATGCACAAAGTAGATGTCCTAACTGACTTGCCAAAACTATAGTTTGTTAACAAGAAATTTGTGGAGTGGTTGAAAAATGAGTTTTAATGATTCCAACCTAAGTGTATGTAAACTTCTGACTTCAACTGTATGTGCAAATTTGTGTGTGCGACTGATGCTGCATGTGGCGTTGTGTGACTGATGTTATGCGTACTGTATGTTTGTGTCTGACACTATGTGTCTGTGTGCATCTGACACGGTGTGTGTTTCTCCTTTACTCAGCTCCTCCTTGGATTTTTAATAGGTGGCTGCATTAACACAGCCAGGCTCTTATAGTCCTTTTCACATTTTTTTCCAGAGTGCCAGCGACTCATGAAAAAGATGATTTAACAGTGAGAGGCCTCTCCATCACATGGAGGGTGGGAGAGGAGGGAACACTGGCCTCTCTGCCCACCACTCTCTCAACTGAAACACCCAGAAGGTTTAGGGACAGAGATCAGACAGAGAAGGTGGGGTGTGGGCACTGGGTACAGGTCTTCACATCTACTGTACCTCTACAGTATATCCTTCATTACTTGTAGATGCTTGTTTGACTGAAGGTGAAGTGCCAGGCTTAGTTGACACATCCTCATGACTGGCAGGGCAGGAAGTGGCAGAACTAAACAGAGCACGGGTTTATTCATTAGTGCATACCGTACCAAACCATAGCTACATGTTTTGCAAATAAAACAAGCCTTTCTGATTGGACAAGTTCAGGTTAGTCCCTTCCCGTTTCGGCCTGTTTGCCTCCGTTTGTTTCTTAGTGAATACCCCCCAGCTGGCTGTGAAGTGATATGGGCTGTGCGGTGCTGCTGTACTGGACAACACTGCCCTTTTCTCCCATTCAATCCTATAAGCTCTTTCTCTTCCCCATAAGCTCTGTGGTCCCAGAGGGCAGCTGGTCTGGTATTAAATCATTAAGACAGTCTTTACACTTACTCGACATTTCACAAAAATACACAACATATACAAAAGTATGTGGACACTTTAAATGAGTGGATTCGGCTATTTAAGCCACAGCCGCTGCCCACAGGTTTGTACAATCGGGCACACCGCCATGCGATCTCCATAGACAAACATTGGCAGTAGAATGGCCTTACCGAAGAGCTTAGTGACTTTCAAAGTGGCACCATCATAGGATGCCACCTTTCCAACAAGTCAGTTTGTCAAATGTCTGCCCTGCTAGAGCTGCCCCAGTCAGCTGTAAGTGCAGTTATTGTGAAGTGGAAATGTCTAGGAGCAACAACATCTCAGCCACGAAGTGGTAGACCACACAAGCTCACAGAACGGGAAGCGGAAGGGATAAGGGACTCAGCTAACTGTCACGTCTCCAACGCTACCTCTGGACGTAGCGCACGACACTTGCACCCCTCTAAGCAGGACAGTGTAAACAGAATTGTCTCGTTGAGCCAACACTCTTACAGTAAAAATATTAATAACATAGAAATGTTTTTGAAACTTAGACATTTTCCTTATTTTTTAGGCATGCTTTATTGAGATTTTACCTGAAATTGTAGAGATTGTCGTTGTAGCTTTAAATCTCAACAGTGTTTATTAAAAACATGTTTTTGCTTGACTGCACTGAGCCCCCAAGGTAGCGAATTATCATGTTCAGTCGCAATTGGCTTTTGACTCATATAATGACTTCCATGATGATCAAATGAAGAATGTTTTTTCTACGGTAGCTTTAATACGGTAGGTGAGGATGCAAAAACTATTTTGTAACGTAACCTTGCTGTGTATCCTATATTATAACATGAATGTATGACAACATTTCTGCACTTTTATATTGGTATGGGATCTCTTTCACTACTCCGCTCCTCAGACTCTCCTTCATCTCTCCTAGTGGATATAGGGTCGAAAGCATGAAACAAACAGAGAATCTCTCTGCCGATAGACAGCCGATAGGTACTTATTACAGTTGGGAGGCCGTTCCTTCTCTTGCTACAACATAAGCGGTACCTGCTTCTTGCCAACCTGGTAGCGACGAATCTGCCACTTCTACTTGTAGAATTGCAGTGCTCGTCAGTTGCCCAAAACTCTTTGCCAATCAGAGAGCACAAAAAGGATTGACAACAAAAAGGAAGAAAAGAGGGGATTTAATCTGTACATCCATGGTTAATTAACTGTGATCAGCCAGTCAGTCACACTTCATATATGCCGTTCTGTACCATCACTCATTCATATATCTTTATGTACATATTCTTTATCCCTTTACACTTGTGTGTATAAGGTAGTAGTTTTGGAATTGTTAGGTTAGATTACTCTTTGGTTATTACTGCATTGTCGGAACTAGAAGCACAAGCATTTCGCTACATTCGCATTAACATCTGCTAACCATGTGTATGTGACAAATACATTTGATTTGATATGCAATGTAGGCTATGGGATGGTAGCCAGCTAAGTGCACAGACGCAATGCACACTAAATACATCCCCAAAACTAGCTAACCACTATAGCTAATATTGACATTAGAATTAAATGACAATAGTTTCTCGTTTCCATGAAACAGCTGCCTGTGTTAGCTGCCGAGCTAGTGCACGGTCCTTAGCTAGCTGGCGATGATGTGCTAGCAAGCTAAACATTTGGCTATGGGCTGACACTGGCAGTATGGGATTATGGAGAGTGAATTAAATAATTTCTTCATCATCTTGCTAGATAGTTATCTTGCTGTGGCCATCTGGCTAGTGTCAACAAAGGCTTTCAACAAAATTACAACACTAGCGCAGCTAAATAGCTAGCTTACTAACATTGGAATCTACAGTGCCTACAAAAAGTATTCACAGGCCTCTAGTTTTCCACATTTTGTTGTGTTACAAGGTGTGAATAAAATATATATATTTTTTGTCAACAATCTACACAAAATACTAAAACATTTGTAAAAAGAAATATGAGTAATAAGTCAATACATAAGCTAAGCAACACACATGTTTGGCCCTGTCTGGGGGTATCGCCGACCCCTCCTGTCTCAGCCTCCAGTATTTATGCTGCAGTAGTTTGTGTCGGGGGCTAGGGTCAGTCTGTTATAACTAGAGTATTTCTCCTGTCCTGTCCGGTGTCCTGTGTGAATTTAAGTAAGCTCTCTAATTCTCTCTCGCTCTATCTCTTTCTCTCTCTCTCTGAGGAGCTGAGCCCTAGGACCATGCCTCAGGACTACCTGGCATGATGACTCCTTGCTGTCCCCAGTCCACCTGGCCGTGCTGCTGCTCCAGTTTCAACTGTTCTACCTGTGGCTATGGAACCCTGACCTGTTCAACGGACGTGCTACCTGTCCCAGACCTGCTGTTTTCAACTCTCTAGAGACAGCAGAAGCGGTAGAGATATTCTGAATGATCGGCTCTGAAAAGCCAACTGACATTTACTCCTGAGGTGCTGACCTGTTGCACCCTCGACAACCACGGTCATTATTATTATTTGACCCTGCTGGTCATCTATGAACATTTGAACATCTTGGCCATGTTCTGTTATAATCTCCACCCGGCACAACCAGAAGAGGACTTGCCACCCCTCAGAGCCTGGTTCCTCTCTAGGTTTCTTCCTAGGTTCTGGCCTTTCTAGGGAGTTTTTCCTAGCCACCGTGCTTCTACACCTGCATTGCTTGCTGTTTGGGGTTTTAGGCTGGGTTTCTGTACAGCACTTTGTGACATCGGCTAATGTAAGAAGGGCTTTATAAATACATTTGATTGACATGCATTGCCAAACAATGCTACAAGTTTGGAGTATTTTAACAAGGCTGAGTGGCTGATGCCTTCAAGGTCTTTGCTGTGTGAACACAAAAGAGATTGACTGTGACACTGTTCAGAGGTGCTAAGTACTGTCGGCAGGCAAACGTTTGACAATCCTACCGGTATGCCTGAGCTATAAGACCCAGGCCGTTAAAGTTTACACAGTGTCGTTAAGAGGCCAGCTCACGAAAGACAATGCTAAATACACAGTGATTACCATGTGGGTCAGTGGGTTAGAGCCACATGCTGGTGGCCACATCCATACTGGTATTCACCTCTGAAAGTATGTTATGTGTGTGTTTTGTAATTTAGACACAATATCAGCAGCACTTACTCTATGATGACCAGAGCATATTATCATTGCACTAATTATAAAACTGATGAGGGCCATTGCAATTACCATAATGCATACTACACAATGATTGCCTGGTCATGATGATGATGACGGTGATTATTCTACCCTAAATGAGCTCAGAGCACAGAGGGCCATGTTATGTCCATGCCAGTATTTCCATGGGACCCACGTTGCATTACGTAGCCTGTCCTCCTCCAGCACTGTGCTGTAGCTCCATCTCCCCAGTGAGGCAGCCATGTGTGGTGTTTGGATGTGAGCTCACAGGGACATATTTAAACGCCAGTCACAAGATGCCAGTGTTGGGTTTGCGTAGCGATGAGCTCCTGCTCTCAGAATAGCCCCTAGGAACCCAGCGGCCCCCGGGCCTAGCCGGCAGTGACCCTGGCCCATGTGCCAGTTGGCAGCCACCCAGTTGTTGGGTCAGACATGATTCCTGGGCTGGAGAGGGAGGGACAGGGATGGGGGGTGATGCAATGTGGCCCATTTTGACACTGACAACTGCACTCTCTTTGGCACGCCCCTTTAAGGGGGAAAAGATGAGATGTTGTACTGTTCTCCTGGACAGTTCCCCTCTCTCTGGCTCACTCTCTCTTGCTAACTGTCCTTACAAATTATCTGTCAATCTCTCCTAAACTTGACCCACTTCACATGGCCCACCACTCTAACACCCCATCTCTCCTACAGTAAATCTTGTAGTCAGACTCCACCACCTGGGACGTTCTAAACCCCTCCGTCACCCCGCACTTTCCAAGCAGGACCAAAATATCCCCTGCAAAGCCTGCTAATAAAAATACCCTGCATGCCAAGGATAGCTTCCATGTGGAATAAAGCGACCAAAATATAGAGGGATGATTCTGAGTATGGGAAGGAGGTCTGGAGAGGGTGAAGGGGTGTGGCAGAGGTGACCAAGAGCCACCATCCAGCCAATTGGAGAGAGAAACAGAGGGGGCACGGAAGGGGATTGGTGCACAGTTGGTGCCCTTGACACAGGGTGTATTTGTTTGGGCAAACAATCAGCGGATGTTCTGTGAAGAGAGAGACAGAGTCTGGGCATTCCCTCTGAAAGTCACCCTGGTCGCCGGGGGGATGAAGGTCCAGAGAGTCGTGGTGATTATACCCACAGTGTTCCTGTACTTCTAACAGAGTTTACACACACTGGCAAGTGGTCTGATGGGCCTCTTGGCGAGTCAGTGTGTGACAGCGTGGAGGTTGGCTGTACAATGAAAGTGTGTGTGTGTGTCTATGGAGAGTGAGTGTCTGGAGTGTATCTCCCTTGTGGGACAGAGTGTATGGAGTTGTATGTGAGTGAAATATGGAGTCTGTCTTTTATTTTCAACACCCCACTCCCAGGTGGTGACAGCCTGTGCTAAGTGCTGTAATAGCCAATTGATTTTGTCCCTTTTTTTGGTGGTGGCAAGACATAAATCAAAGCGTCTGTCAGGACCTTGGTATAGGGGGGTGTTTGCAATTGTGTGTGTGTGTGTGTGTGTATGCTCTCAGGGTGGGCTGGAGGGTTATGTTTGGACTGGGAGTGTGTCAACAATTAATCCACACTGTGATCTCAAGGTCACAACTCTCCTGACCTCCAGCCACAATCCAACAGGGACTGCAGCTTCACTAAAGGCCTGTGTGTCTCTGTGTGTCTGGTGGACATGTAAAATCAGCACAGCAGTGAAAACGGACTCAAAGCCAAGCTCTCAGGTTCCTTAGAGCTTTCATGGGAATAGCATCTCATAATTATTGTGATGCAGACAATTGATAATAATACCCTGTGGTATTTTATAGAGTGTAAATCAAATTGCATTTGTCACATGCTTCGTAAACAACAGGTGTAGACTAACTGTGAAATGCTTACTTATGGGCCCTTCCCAACAATGCAGAGAGAACAACAATAGAAAAATAATAACACAAGGAATAAATACACAATGAGTAACAATAACTTGTCTATATACACAGGGTACCAGTACAGAGTCAATGTGCAGGGGTATGAGGTAATTGAGGTAGATATGTATATATGTAGGGGTAAAGTGACTAGGGAAAATTATAGATAATTAACATTAGCAGCAGCGTATGTGATGAGTCAAAAAAGTTTGTGCAAAAAGGGTCATGCAGATATTCCAGGAAGCTTTTTAGCAGTCTTATGGCTTGGGGGTAGAAACTGTTCAGGGTCCTGTTGGTTACAGACTTGTCTATGACTTGAGTGGCTGGAGTCTTTGACAATTGTTAGGGCCTTCCTCTGACACGGCTGGTATAGAGGTCCTGAATGGCGGTGTGATGTACTGGGCCGTATACCCTACCCTCTGCAGTGCCTAGGAGTAGGATGCCAAGCAGTTGCCATACCAAGTGGTGATGCAGACAGTCAAGAGGATCTCCATGGTGTAGCTGTAGAACTTTTGTAAGATCTGAGGGCCCATGGCAAATCTTTTCAGCCTCCTGAAGAGGAAGAGGCGTTGTTGTGCGTGTGGACCATGTTAATTACTTAGAGATGTGGACACAGAGGAACTTGAAGCTCTCAACCCGCTCCACAACAGCTCCGTGGATGGGGGAGTGCTCAGCCCTCCGTGTCCTGTAGTCTACGCTCAGCTTCTTTGTCTTGCTGACTATGAGGGATAAGTTGTCCTGGCAACACAATACCAGGTCACTGACCTCCTCCCCATAGGCTGTCTCATCGTCGTCATTGATCAGGCCTACCACCGTCGCATCGTGATGGTGTTGGAGTCATACGCGGCCACGTAGTGGTGGGTGAACAGGGAGTACAGGAGGGGACTAAGCACGCACTCCTGAGGGGTCCCTATGTTGAGGGTCAGCATGACAGATTCGTTGTTGTCTACCCTCACCACCTGGGGGTGGCCCGTCAGGAAGTCCAGGATCCACTTGCAGAGGGAGGTATTCAGTCCCATGGTCCTGATCATAGTGATGACCTTGGAGGGCACTATGATGTTGAATGCTTAGCTGTAGTCAATGAACAGCATTCTCATATAGGTGTTACTCTTGTCCAAGTGGAAGAGGGCATTGGGGATCTGAGGATCTGTTGGGGCGGTTTGCAAATTGGAATGTGTCCAGAGTGTCTATGTTGATGTGAGCCTTGACCAGCCTGTCAAAGCATTTCATGGCTACAGATGTGAGTGCTATAGGGCGATAGTATTTTAGACAGATTACCTTGGCTTTCTTGGGCACAGGGGCTATGGTGGTCTGCTTGAAACATGTAGGTATTACAGACTGGGTCAGAGAGAGGTTGAACATGTCAGTAAGAGATAGAAGATAGAAGTCAAAGACCACTATCCAGTTAAATCAAGTCAGACATTTTGTGATCTCCCTTTTGTGTTTATCTAAGAACCATGGTATATAACCACCGTTTAGGCCTACGTTAACTTGAAAAGGAGAGAGAGAGAGAGAGAGAGAGAGAGAGAGAGAGAGAGAGAGAGAGAGAGAGAGAGAGAGAGAGAGAGAGAGAGAGCACAGATGTGAGCAACACTGGGACCATGTTAATCCTCTTAATTCAATTATGGTAAACAGGGACGGAGCTTCCTTCTAAACAAAACACAATAAGCAGGAGTACTGCAGGCAATTGGGGGGGGGCAGCCTCTGATGTAGAGAGCTAGGACAGCGGGGGGCCTGGCAGGCTCCGAATCTCCACTGGGATACCCATCAACCCCCTAACCCCCTACTGGGTCCCCCTACCTACTCCCTCTGCTCTTCTTCAGGCTTTGCCTGCTCCTCGACTTCTTTAGCCCTGGGGATGGGGTGTCAGACTTGGACAATGCCACTGGGACAAAGGGGCTGAAGCCCCACACACAGCGTGTCTACTGTGTCCAGCTGTGGCCATTCCAGCACAGCTCTCATGTGAGGTAGGGAGAGGAAGGGGTTGTGGGAAGAGGAGAGCTAGGGAGATAAGGGGAGAAGGGTGGAGAGGTTCGGAAACAGTTCGGAACAGTTTGTCTATATATTATGACATTTTGTGACATTTTTTGGCAAGGGTTTTTGCCATTGTTCGTGCGCACCAAAGAGCTGAAGTCTATGCCACTTTGTCGTTCATTGGTCAACAGTAGGGATTCTTCAAGGAAGTGTATGTTGTCATTCACCGATAGATGACTTGTTTCATGCACATTTTTTTTACTCTAAATACTGCATCATACATCTTAGTTAGATGTAGAACTGCACAACTAAGATCTCCTCGGCAGAAACGTCAAAACGAATGACAAATTCTTCTTGAGTTATCTTAGATTAGTGTATACTGGCTATGGCGTCTCAAGACAGACAAACAGTACTATTGCCGTTTTTCAAGCGACGGGAGTATGCGAGCACACTTGTTCGGTTTGCCTAGCTGAGTTTGGCTAGCCTAGAAGCATGCAGAAGCCTTAATGATGAGGGTTTGGCCTCTAATGTTAAGTGTAGGTCTGCCAAAGTGTTTTGGGCCTACCTAGCTCACTCCTGCTGAAACATCTCCACGCTGCTGTAACCTGCTAACCTGGACCAGACTGACACCAGCACCTCCTCTCCTAGCTCACTCCTGCTGAAACGTCTCCACGCTGCTGTAACCTGCTAACCTGGACCAGACTGACACCAGCACCTCCTCTCCTAGCTCACTCCTGCTGAAACGTCTCCACGCTGCTGTAACCTGCTAACCTGGACCAGACTGACACCAGCACCTCCTCTCCTAGCTCACTCCTGCTGAAACGTCTCCACGCTGCTGTAACCTGCTAACCTGGACCAGACTGACACCAGCACCTCCTCTCCTAGCTCACTCCTGCTGAAACGTCTCCACGCTGCTGTAACCTGCTAACCTGGACCAGACTGACACCAGCACCTCCTCTCCTAGCTCACTCCTGCTGAAACGTCTCCACGCTGCTGTAACCTGCTAACCTGGACCAGACTGACACCAGCACCTCCTCTCCTAGCTCACTCCACGCCTGCTGACACCAGCACGTCTCCACGCTGCTGTAACCTGCTAACCTGGACCAGACTGACACCAGCACCTCCTCTCCTAGCTCACTCCTGCTGAAACGTCTCCACGCTGCTGTAACCTGCTAACCTGGACCAGACTGACACCAGCACCTCCTCTCCTAGCTCACTCCTGCTGAAACATCTCCACGCTGCTGTAACCTGCTAACCTGGACCAGACTGACACCAGCACCTCCTCTCCATGAAAGAGAGTCTGTTTCTGGGGATGAACGCAGGACAGAGAAGGAGAGAGGAGGGAGGAAAGAGGGGAGTATGTTTTTGAAGCAGTTAGACAATCTGTTTGGATTAGGCAGACTGCCAGAGAGACATGGAAATGATGGGCAGCCGGGACGAGGGGAGGAAAGGAAGAGGAGGAGAGAGGAAGGGAGACAGATGGGGAGAAAAGGGTGATGGTGGAGGGGTTGAGTAAAGGAGAGGGAGAGGGGTCGGAGATTGGAATCTCAGGATCTAAGGCTCTTTGGGCTTGATGGTTTCCAGATGTTGTAGCTTCTTGTCCCTCCCCTCCCTCCTCAGCCCCTTCCCTTCCCCTCTTTTGACCTCTGAGCTCCTCTGTGTGGTGAATACACAGGAGCACCGTTAGCAATGCAGGCAGATTGGTGAGTGGCAATGTGGAGGCCTGGCCTCCTGTGGTCCAGGGGAAATGGAAGGTGAGAGTCATCTTCCACAACAACAACACACCCTCACAGGCCAGGGGGAGGCAGGCCCCCTCTATGTTTCTTTATCCTCCCTCTACACCTAGCTGCCTAGGCAGGGTGTGTGCATGGATATGTACATGTGCATGTGTGCGTCTGTGTGTGTGTCTGTGCGTGTGTTTGCAAGCGTGCGTGTGTATGAGTGCATGTGGGTGGGGATGTGTGCAGATGTACACTACATGACCAAAAGTATGTAGACATCTGCACGTCGAACAACTCATTCCAAAATCAAGGGCATTAATATGGAGTTGGTTCCCCCTTAGCTGCTATAACAGCCTCCACTCTTCTGGGAAGGCTTTCCACTAGATGTTGTAATATTGCTGCGGGGACTTGCTTCCATTCAGCCACAAGAGCATCAGTGAGGCTGGGCACTGATGTTGTGCGATTAGGCCTGGCTCGCAATCGGCGTTCCAATTAATTCCAAAGGTGTTCGATGGGGTTGAGGTCAGGGCTCTGTGCAGGCCACTCAGGTTCTTCCACACCGATCTCAACAAATAATTTCTGTATGGACCTCGCTTTGTGCACGGGGGCATTGTCATGTTGAAACAGGAAAGGGATTTCCGCAAACTGTTGCCACAAAGTTGGAAGCACAGAATCGTCTAAAATGTCATTGTATGCTGTAGCGTCAAGATTTTCCTTCCATGGAACGAAGGGGCCTAGCGCGGAACTATAAAAAACAGCCCCAGACCATTCTTCCTCCTCCATCAAACTTTACAGTTGGCACTATGCATTCGGGAATGTAGCGTTCTCCTGGCATCCGCCAAAACCAGATTTGTTCGCCAGATTTGTCTGCCAGATTGAGAAGCATAATTCATCACAGATTGTGTTTCCACTGCTCCAGATTCCATGGTGCATGGTGATCTTAGGTTTGTGTGCGGCTGTTCGGCCATGGAAACCCATTTCATGAAGCTCCCGACAAACAGTTATATTGCTGATGTTGCTTCCAGAGGCAGTTTTGAACTCGGTAGTGAGTGTTGCAACCAAAGACAGACGATTTTAACGTCCTACATGCTTCAGCATTTGGTGTTCCCGTTCTGTGAGCTTGTGTGGCCTACCACTTCACGGCTGAGTTGTTTTTGCTCCTAGATGTTTCCACTTCACAAAACCAGTACTTACAGTTGACCGGGGGTAGCTCTAGCAGGGCAGAAATGTTATGCTGACTTGTTGGAAAGGTGGCATCCTATGACGGTGCCATGTTGAAAGTCATTGAGCTCTTCAGTAAGGCCATTCTTCTGCCAATGTTTGTCTATGGAGATTGCATGGGTGTGTGATCAATTTTATACACCTGTCAGCAATGGGTGTGGCTGAAATAGCCGAATCCACTAATTTGAAGGGGTGTCAACATACTCTGTATATTTCGTTTATGTGCATGAGTGTTTGAACACTAGCTGCAGTTCCATCAATATATGCATCTCTTTTACATTTAGTTTTTCTTTGTCCCCCATTCACAGTGTCTTCGGGAAGTATACAGACCCCTTGACTTTTTCCACATTTTGTTATGTTACAGCCTAATATTGATTAAACATTTACATAAGTATTCAGACCCTTTACTCAGTACTTTGCTGACTCACCTATGGCAGCAATTACAGCCTCGAGTCTTCTTGGGTATGATACTACAAGCTTGTATTTGGGGAGTTCCTCCCATTCTTCTCTATAGGTTGGATGGGGAGTGTCGCTGCACAGTTATTTTCAGGTCTCTCCAAAACCTAAACCTTCGCTCCAGTCTGAGGTCCTGAGCACTCTGGAGCAGGTTTTCATCAATGGTCTCTCTGTACTTTACTCCATTCATATTTCCCTCGATCCTGAGTGGTCTGCCAGTCCCTGACGCTGAAAAACATCCACACAGCACGAAACTGCCACCACCATGCTTCATCTTAGGGATGGTGCCAGGTTTCCTCCAGATGTGATGATTGGCATTCAGGCCAAAGAGTTCAATCTTGTTTTCATCAGACCAGAGAATCTTGTTTCTCATGGTCTAATAGTCTTCAGGTGCCTTTTGGCAAACTCCAAATGGGCTGTCTCGTGCCTTTTACTGAGGAGTGGCTTCCGTCTGGCCACTCTACCATAAAGGCCTGATTGGTGGAGTGCTGCAGAGATTGTTGTCCTTCTGGAAGGTTCTCCCATCTCCACAGAGGAACTCTAAAGCTCTGTCAGAGTGACCATGGGGTTCTAGGTCACCTCCCTGACCAAGGCCCTTCTCCCCCGATTGCTCAATTTGGCGAGGCGGACAGCTCTAGGAAGAGGCCACTGTGTTCATGGGAACCTTCAATGCTGCAGACATTTTTTGGTATACTTTTTGGTATACTTCCCCCGATACAATACTGTCTCGGAGCTCTACAGACAATGTATTCTACCTCATGGCTTGGTTTCTACTCTGACATGCACGTCAACTGTAGGACCTTATATAGACAGGTGTGTGCCTTTCCAAATAATTTCCAATCAATTGAATTTAGGTGGACAAGATGCACCTGAGCTCCTGAGCACCTTTGAGTCTCATAGCAACGGGTCTGAACACTTAAGTAAATAAGGTATTTCTAAAAAAAAAACTGTTTTCGCTTTGTCATTATGGGGTATTGTGTGTAAAAAAATAAATATTGAATAATAATAATTTTAGAATAAGGTTGTAATGTATCAAAATGTGGAAAAAGTGAAGGGGTCTGAATATTTTCCTGAATGCACTGTGTGTACTGTATATATTTCAGAATTTTGTGTGAGTTTAAAGTGTATGATGTATTTACACCCCACCCTGCAGTGCTGCAGTGTATTGCAGTATATTGCTCATACTGTAGCCAGAGGTGAAATGCCAGCGTTGGTAAATTTACTGCCTCTGGCTGCAGCCGGCCATGTCTCAGAATGACAGCGTGTTCTCGTCTACCTGTCTGCTAAAGCGCTGACACCTTTCCGCCACGCTCCACACGGCCGCCTCTGCCTCTCCTCTGCCTCCCCTCCGCCTCCCCTCCGCACCGGACAGGTTGCTGCCATATATTAGCGAGTTGTTGACTGGCCGCTGTACATTTGTCAACATATTAGTGTGTCAACACTTGAACAACAGCCCCTCAGCCCACCCACCCAATCCAGAACCACTACTCCCCATCCCCTGTTCTGTACCCTAGAAATATAGGAATGGGGAAAAATATATGGGATGCTGGTAATGTGTGTGTGTCTGTTGGATGAGGGGGGGAGGTCACCTCTAGAGTTTAGTAGGCAGTGTCACATGACTTGGCACTTCTAAGCAGACAGTACGATGGGACCAGTACCCTCCGATGTCACCATATCCACTATTATATGCCTGGGTGTCTGGTTAGGCAGTTTACCAGGTTTCTGAAACAGAGCCCCCATTGCTGATCAGCATAACCTCTTATCCACTGTTTTAGATTTCAACTCCAATGCAAAAGTTCAACTTGTACTGAAGACCCCACACTCTTTGGGCTCCACTGGTCAGTTCCTTTTTGGATAATTGTAACCGTTCATTGGTCAACTTAGTGGGCTGCAGGGACGAAGTGACGTCATATTAGAACACGTGCAGTGTCCCTGAAATCTGCTCAGCTCAGAGGTGTATTAAATGGGGAGCTGGAACTCACCCAGCATTCTGATCCTACAATTGAAAGGCAAAGCTGGATGGATCAGAATCAGACTTCTATGTTAAGCTCTCAAGTCAGTGAGGGTTTGAGGTGGCTGTTGTTTCATTCCACTGTGTGTTGATATTACGGCACACACACATGGTCTTGTCTAGTAGTTTCTCTATCCCTCTCAACACCTTTAAAAACCTGGGCCACACAAAGGGAATATTTCACGGAAGCCCTCGCTTAATTTGTGGTCATGGTTGCCAGATATGGAGAGCGACATTCTATCCCTCTAGAGACGAGTGGATCGTTTTTTTGGAGGGGGGTGGGTTGGTATTTTTGGAGCATCTCATGGCTGTCACAAGAGAACTGGGTAGAGGATGTGTTGGGAAGGGAAGTGGAGCTGTGGTGGGGATTCCACAGCTGGCTCACGTCACTCCTGTCCCCCAACAAGACGCCCACAAAAAAAAGTCTAGACTCTCTCTGTCTTTCCAGGGAAACAAAGCTGGAACTTTCTCTGAGCTCCTGGACCTCAGTAAACTGCACAGTTAAAGAGGCTCTCGCTGGACTGTCGAATCTGAACTCTATGGCAAGACAGGGTGTCTATTAAAGCCATTAATAAATAAAGGCAACAGCACCACCAAAGAAATAGATATCGCACTATTACTTATTTACCACAGCTGAATTATTTATTGTTTATTCCAAATGATCTTTTTTTTGTAGTCTACCCTTTTAGATAAGGTAACCCATGTGAGTGCTAACAGCACTAGATAACCAAGTTCAGCTTGGCTATGAGTCCAGGAGGCCAGGGATGCATGGAAGCATGTGTACAAATGAGGCTACCGCGAGGATCTTATTATTGACATCAAAGAACGGGTGAACCACAGACAATGGCCAAGCAGCACTAAACCTCTGTCTCTGTCTCTGTGTGTGTGTGTGTGTGTGTGTGTGTGTGTTCACGCAGTCATGAGTGAGCAGTGAGTACTAAGCACACACCCCTGTGGGGCCCATGTGTTGAGGGTCAGCATGGAGGAGGTGATGTTGCCTACCCTCATCACCTGCAGGCATTCCGTCAGAAAGTCCAGGATCCAATTGCATAGGGAGATGTTCAGTCCCAGGGTCCCAAGCTTGGTGACGAGTTTGGAGGGGACTATGTGGCTGATTAACAATGAACAGCATTCTCACATACTGTAGGTGTTCCTCTTGCCCAGGTGGAAGAGGGCAGTGTGAATCTGTGAATCTGTTGGGGCGGTATGCAAATTGGAGTAAGTCTAAGATGTCTGACATAATGGAGTTGATGTGTGCCATAACCAGCCTTTCAAAGCACTTCATGATTATAGATGTGAGTGCTACTGGGTGGTAGTCATTGTGTTAGGTATCCTTAGAGGTCTTGGAAACAGGGATGATGGTGGTCAGCTTGAGACGTGGGGATTACTGACTGGGACAAGGAGAGATTGAAAATTACTATGAATATGCCACTAGAATGGATGGAAGAGGTGGCTGGTTTTCCCTTCTCCTTAATCTCTCCAGGACTCTCCCTCACCTGCCTTTTTTTCGCCCCGGCTTTCTTTTTCGGTAGCCCGAAAATTGGGGCGGAATTACACAAAGAGCCAAGGGCAGATGAGTCGAAGTTGAAGCCGGAATTTAGGTTAGTAACTGCTGACCTCATGTTCAAAGGTCATCACATACCATCCATCTGACCTGAGCCAACAAATAACTCCAAAAACAGAAGAAAGAGCAGTGAAGTGAGGTGATGGAGTGGCCAGATCACTCTCTCAAACACCATTTAAAGTTGTGCCAAGGCCTTTTCTAGTACCATTGCTCTGGCTCAGTGGCTCTGCATCCAGGGAGAGAGGAGGTGCCCTCCCATAACCTCACTTTGGCTTGTCCTACCTTTTCTATTCTAGCTGCTGCGGCAGGGCGATTGTATAACCCAACTGTGTAAAACACTTTTACGGCATTGTAAAGATTTATTATTGGAGTAAATAACAGTGGGAGAACAGGGCTTTTAAAAAAGAGCCCAATCAATATGCCAGAGAAGGCTGCACTGGGGGACAGGCAGTGTCTGATGCCCCTCACATGTGGAGGGAGTGTGTGTGTGTGCAGTGTGTGTCTATGTGTTTTACCCTTGTCCTTAACCCACTCCTCACTATATCATTGGTGCCGATGGCCCTTGTTCTAATCCATAAAGCAGAAACCAAAGCAATCAAATAAGACATTCTTCAGCTAGATGTAAAAGTAGCCAATAAGAATGGGCAGTTGTTTTTCATTGGCTGCCAGTTATTATATTGTGTCATTTAGAATGACAGACACTCTGATGTATCACTGTTTGGATCCTAATCTTGTTACAGTGATCGTACCATGGTGTACCTCTTAGACTTTGCTTTGAAACCAATGTTTGTGTTTGTTACATGTTTTCCTAGCTTTACTATTGGAGCCAATATATTATAAAGACTACTCCTTAGTTAGTCATACCTGCCCCACTCTGTTCATGTTGGAGGTATGAAGTTTAAGAATACATGCTTGCAATGGTACACACACACACATACGCACGCTCACACGCTCACACAAACAGGCATGCACGCAGTCATCAATACATTCACACAGCAGACACACACCCTCACACACACACACACACACACACACACACACACACGTTCTCACAGAGACACTCAGGCCTGGTGAGCAATAAATCGCAGAGCCCATCTAACAAGTTCATTTCCGGAGGCCGGAGAGGATGGGTCTCAGAATTTTTGGAGTCAGCAGCCTTGTGAGGATCAATGGCAGGAGACGGAGAGTGAGGGGCAAGGAATCGAGCCGAGATACAAAAATCAATCAGCTATTTAATCGCTTTGGGGAGGGGGAGAGAGAAAAAAGGATGACAGGAAAATTCCAGCGCTTTTTTACTTAAAAAAGCACCACTTTGATTTAACCCTTTGACATGTAGTATACATCTCTCATTTTGATTGAAGCATTTCTATATGACAGTTGAGGCTCCTATGAGACTAGATGTATTTTCAGATAAGGGATCGCTCATTTAAAGTAACTGGACAAAAATGCAGAGAATAGTCAAAGGAGATGCTAGAGATACATGAGGAGCAATAGAAAAAGAGTGCAGGTACTGTACAAAAACACTTCATGATCATTTTATCCAGCGCTGTAAAAGGAAAAGAATATTCCAGTTCCCGTAAATGTAAACACATACAATGTACATATGTGGGAGCTATTAAATATGTTGTAAGTCTAGATGTGTTTGTTGGATTTTTGTCTAGGTGTGTGTGGTTATAAAGTGTGTGATCTCATCTGTAGCTCGGTCTTTCGGCCCTCATCCAGAGATGCAGATGTAAGACTTCCCCTCCTCTGTATGTGTGAATGGTCTGCCTGGAGTAGGGAGGTCAGGGGGGGGGGGGATGCCTCTGACGGCCACAATGGAGAAAATAAATGGTTGTTGAGAAAATGGTTCATTTGGAGCTAGGCGTTGAGGAGGAGCTCATTTAGGTCAATGTCCGAGGCTTGGAATTGACACTATTGAACCAGCAAGCCTTCCGCTAATAAAATGAATGACAGCCTCTGGCCGCAGAATCGAAGATATGGATTCTGGGAGGAAAGAAAAAGCAAGCCAAAGAAAGGGAGGGAGTTCATTGAAAAATGCTACTCTTTGTGTGAATTTGAGAGAGAGAGAGAGAGAGAGAGAGAGAGAGAGAGAGAGAGAGAGAGAGAGAGAGAGAGAGAGAGAGAGAGAGAGAGAGAGAAAAAGAAGTGCAATGCATCAGTCTCTGTAGAGTGCGAGTTTTGGTGCGTACAGTGTCAGCTTGTCCTTCTGTGTAACAGCTTTCTATTCGCTGTTCTAGGGGGCTCTTTGGTGTTTGTTTGAGTATGCTTCTGTGTGTTTTTGTGAGTGTATCTCTGTATTGATAGTGTGAGCGGCTCTGTGGTGTATGTGTGTGTTTGTGTGGTAGATTGGTGTGGCGGAACAGTCTGATTCCTCCAGAACTAAGGCTTTGCTGAAACTTAGCAACAAGAGCCAGGGGCCTCCCTCCCCAAAGAGCCTGGCTGCCTATACACATTCATTACTAGCCCAGAATCTTGGGCTGGATTAAAAATTCATGCTGTTTACAACAACAAAAGCCCCCCGTTAAAGAATATAAGCCCTTCTGAACAATGTCTGCACCAAACCGTGAGCAGATTGCTGACATCTCAAAGGAGAACAGCGGGCACATAGCTGCTTACAGCTAACGTTGTGCACTTCTAGTGGATACATTATCAAAGCCACTGCTGATATAAATAATGATATTGTTTTCTGCAGCAGCCAGAGAAAACAGCCTGAGGGCATTTAAGTAAGGACACGATTCCTTCAATGTCTGATGCCTTGTCACGCTGTTCACACCCATAATGTGAGTGTGCATTTGTAATGCACTGCATACTGTATGCGTTCGGGACTGAAAGTGTCTCCTTATTATATTGTGTGTCCGCATCGTGTGCTTGTGTCCACCTCTTCTATTGGTTGTCTTTGCCCAGTTCATTGATAGATATACGCATGTGTGCAGTCTGTTAATTTGTTGGCTGTGGGACTGTGCTTATGAGCTCTATCCAGTGTTAATTAGCACAATCCATAGCCATCATTATATCAGGTTCCCGTGGTGACGTCTGATTGCATTGTCCCTGTGGGTGGCTGAAGCTTTAGCGATGGGGGACCACCACACACATACAGCATGCACACACACAGACACATCACAAACATATACAGGCAGACACACACAGCAGACAAATAATTCATACACATTAGATAAATACTGAACAGAAATATAAATGCATCATGCAACAATTTCATGTTACAGTTCATATAAGGAAATTAGTCAATTGAAATGAATTCATTAGAACCTAATATATGGATTTGACATGACTGGGCAGGATTGCAGCCATGGCTGGGCCTGGGAGGGCAGCCAAGCCCACACACTAGGCTGCCAGGCCCAGCCAATCATGTTGAGTTTTTTGTAACAAAAGGGCTTTATTACTGATAGAAATACTCCTCCCATTTGAGGCACACAGAACATGTGCAAGGTCAAGCCACTATGCCAATAATAGTCTCATCATTCTCTGAAATAGTTATCTCATAGTCACTACATGTAAAGTTGTGTGCTGTTTTGATTATTCTGACCTGGTTGGGGTTAGAGAGCATGTGTGCACAGGTCAGAGAGATCCCCTGTGTATGTGTGCCAAGCCTTGACCTTTCACCTCTCTGCTCCTATAGCAACCTGTGGGGAGCGGAGGGATATTGTTGGACCTCCATGGCCCCCTGTACTTATGTTATGTTTGGTGTGGAGTGTTTGGTCCATGTATGATTCCAGATTCAACACAGACATATTCTATTAGGCTACTGCAAAATCCTTTAACAATTAAATATAATCAGGATACTTGTTATAGTTATTTATTACCAGGATATCTATCTATTGTCAGAATGTTTTTTTCTTAATGATTTTCACAAACTGGTATGATTTTAGCATCCAGCTAATATTGCTTTCCCACTGTAAAAATACTGTTGGTCCACAAGGGTAACTGTTCCTCCAATAGAATTGGGCGGGACTAAAAGAGGTGTGCTGACATCCTTTGGGAAGTATGGGGGCGGGCTTCATGTAGTTCACAGCTGATTAGATATGAAGGGCCATTTTACCAGAACATGCTGTCCTGGCCACTCTTGGCTCATAAGCATGGAGGCATGGCAGAGCTATGAGGGCTGGGTCACCGTCAGCCCCCCTGTCCGCTGATCTGTGGTGCTCGATGGGGGGCACCTGTTTTCCCCAGTGAGCCGCTTCCCTGGTGGGGAGCTTCAGGTTTCAGCATGTCTGTCTGTCCCTGAGCTCTGAGCTTGCCAACTGCCATTTCCCAGCCCAGAACCCAGGCATCTATCCACCCAGTGACTGAATGACGTGAAGGTGGCTTTGAATGTCATGAGCCCCTCTCATCATGGGGCTTTCGTAGGCTCCTTTACTGGAATATGAATCTGTATGTCTGCCCATATAAGGGTGTGTTCAGTATTTATTTGAATTGCACATATGTGTAGCCTTTGTGGCTCGACATATTATAGTTGTTTATTGCTAATCCTTAAAAGTTCATCTGGTTGACCAAAATGTCCCACTGCCCTCAACAATGTACTGTATTCCTCAATGGGAGAATATCATTTCATATGTAATTTCATATATGTTTTTTAAGAAACCATTACTGCTATATTTTGCTGACTGCCTGTAGTTATTTTCTAAATAAATGACCACATTTGAACTGGTGAATTTATCTAGAGTAACATGAGCATCACTCAAAATTGGGCAAAAACTATTTGTTTTTCAAAAGCCCAGCATTAGCCTACTTTATGTTAGCAAAGACCGTGGGCACAAGGAATTACAAAATTAGACAAAGCAATACTAGGCAAATTCAAACAGGACTTTGTTCCCGAGTGCAGTTCAAGGGACAGTAATGAGTTTATGCTAATTACAGTTAATGGTAAGAGTGTCCTGGAGAGGTTGAAGATGCTAAGCTAATGGTAAAGGAGGCCAGCCTAGCCCATCCATCACAATGTCACGGGTGGAGGCCCTTGGTCATGCAGTGTGGTTATGGTTCCGCTCATGCCCTGGGTACGAATATAGCTTGACCATGCGTCAACCATGACCAGCAGGAGTAGCCAGCAGCACCTTGCCTCCCACACACACTATCTCATACACACATTCAGGGAAGATGCACAGGGATAAGAAGTTGTTAACAGCAAGTCAATAGCATTTATATGAAATTATAACAGACAGTTTAAGTCGAAACAGGCGATAACAGAGTCCAGTTTGATTTTGGTTGCTGACATAAGACATCACAGCTTGAGGACTTAGTATCCCATCTACAGCATTCTGTAGCAGGAAGAACCATGGTAAGCAACAATGATCCCACTGCCATTCTAGATAGTTGTGGAGGGTGGGGCTGCAATCATTGGATCAATGACACTGAGATTCCACAGGGACTCACCCTGCACCCCCCTGGGATCCACATACCCACCATCTCTCCATTCCACCCTCCACTGCTCTGCTCTCAGCCCCAGCCATCCCTCCCTAAACCCAGGGTCCTAACTCACACACCTTGAAAGAGAGAGAGCACACAATTTTACACTCGCGCGCACACAAACAAATAAGTCGGTATTGATTGGAGCCATGGCTGCATTTTCCCTGATGCTCCTCTCAATAGATCAGTCACGCTTGCGTAGCTTCCCTTGCTGCAGGCCGGAACCTTAACATCCCAGCCCAGCGCTCAGGGACACATTCAATCCACCAGACACCCACCTAAATAGCTACGACTAAAACAAGCCCCTTTCTTTATCTTCTAATACGGTTCCTCCTCTGCTCTACTCACTGATCCCTTAAAACATAACTGTAACTACTGGTTTATCCACACTGAACACCAATAATCTATTCTATGTTCGATAATGTTAAACATGAAATGTACTAGCAGTAATGGTCACATCTATGATTTATCCTGTCTTTATCTGACTGTGTCTGAATGAGAATTACTACAACCCATCTTCACACCATGGATTGGCTCAGACTTCTCTGAGACCAATCAATCAATCAAATGTATTTATAAAACCCTTTTTACATCAGCCGATGTCACAACGTGCTATACAGAAACCCAGCCTAAAACCCCAAACAGCAAGCAATGCAGATGTAGAAGCATGTGGCTAGGGAAACCTCAGTAGAACGTCAGAAACCTAGAGAGGAACCAGGCTCTGAGGGGTGGCCAGTCCTCTTCTGGCTGTGCCGGGGTTGAGATTATAACAGAACATGGCCAAGATGTGCAAACGTTCACAGATGACCAGCAGGGCCAAATAATAATAATACTAATCACAGTGGTTGTAGAGGGTGCAACAGGTCAGCACCTCAGGAGTAAATGTCAGTTGGCTGAACAGGTCAGTGGTCCTTAGCCGCAAGCAGAACAGTTGAAACTGGTGCAGCAGCATGACCAGGTGGACTGGGGACAGCAAGGAGTCATCAGGCCAGGTAGTCCTGTGGCATGGTCCCAGGGCTCAGGTCATCCTGGAGGGGAGAGGGAGAGAGAGAATTCGAGGGAGCATATTTAAATTCACACAGGACACCGGCTAAGACAGGAGAAATACTCCACATATAACAGACTGACCCGAGCCCCCCGACAAACTATTGCAGCATAAATACTGGAGGCTGAAAAAGGAGGGGTTTGGAGACACTGTGGCCCTGTCTGATGATACCCCCAGACAGGGCCATCCAGGCAGGATATAACCCAACCCACTTTGCCAAAGCACAGCCCGCACACCACTAGAGGGATATCTTCAAACCACCAACTTACCATACTGAGACGGCGGAGTATAACCCACAGCACGAACCCGAGGTGGGCGACAGACCCGGGCAGGAATATAACATCTGTGACTCAACTCACTCAAGTGACGCACCCCTCCTAGGGATGGGATGGAAGAGCACCAGTAAGCCAGTGACTCAGCCCCCGTAATAGGGTTAGAGGCAGAGAATCCCGGTGGAGAGAGGGAAACCGGCCAGGCAGAGACAGCAAGGGCGGTTCGTCGCTCCAGTGCCTTTCCATTCACCCTCACACCCCTGGGCCAGACTACAATCAATCATAGGACCTACTGAAGAGATGAGTCTTCAATAAAGACTTAAAGGTCGGGACAGAGTCTGCGTATCTCACATGGATAGGCAGACCATTCCATAAAAATGTAGCTCTGTAGGAGAAAGCCCTGCCTCCAGCTGTTTGCTTAGAAATTCAAAGGACAATAAGGAGGCCTGCGTCTTGTGACCGTAGCGTACGTGTAGGTATGCACGGCAGGACCAAATCGGAGAGATAGGAAGGAGCAAGCCCAGGGAGGGAGATGTCCCCCTCCTCCCGCCCCAGCTCCATACATCCCACCTGCATGGGCCTGAGAGAAGCCGTCTGCAGCTGCATCTGTTGCATGCATGACTTGTATGCAGATTAATTACCTAATTAAGGAGGGGCCTCACACACACACAGAGAAAGGTATAGGCCTCTCCCAGATTCCAGACACACATGCACATGCTCACTCACACACACGCACATAAACACAAAGCACGAAGCACAAGCAACATATGCTCCCACTTAAAACATACACTTCATGCATGCAGTACAACAAGATGATGCCTGTGCAGTATTAATATTGTATGGACAGCCAACACAGGACCAGAAGTGGTTTTCAACAGGAGGGGATCATCATTACCATTCAATGTCTATAAATTACATTAGTCACCATTCACCCCTTCCCTCGTCACCAGGCTGACACAGTGATCTAGGGTGAAGAATAAAGATGTGATCGGACAGCCTTACAGCCTATATAACATCGAAGGAAATAGTGGTCTGCTCTGTGTACATATAAGGATTGACAGCTATTCATTGCTTTGTGTACATGCAAAGCTTCTGTAAAACCATGCACCATGATTTCCAATGTCCTCTGTTTTCTTCTTACAGAGGCAGTTTCACTCTATTAGCTACCAATACCTCTTCCCTGTCTCTCTCTGTTACTCTCTCATGTCTTACTCTCTTCCTCATCTTTACGAGCAGTCCTCTCTAATGGCCCACAAAAGTGTTCTGTTCTAGTCCTTAACCACTAAACAAGCCCCTATACTCTCGTGTTTACACACACACACACACACACACACACACACACACACACACACACACACACACACACACACACACACACACACACACACACACACACACACACACACACACACACACACACACACACACACAGAAATATCCAGTTGAAGACTGTGGTTTTCCCTGCTCTATGCCACCTGCACTGTAGCACCAAGGTGTTTACAGGAAACACCATCCCAGTCACTCGTGTGTTGGCCTGTTCTGGCCCCGCGGGGATAGAGGCCACCTCTCTTCTCCACTCAGAAGCCCTGTATGTGTCTGCTCATGTAGGACATGCCCCGTACATGCACACACAGCCTGGATCTCACGCCTGAGTGAGCTTGCTGGCGGGCCCAGAGCTTTGGGGTGTGTAGCCTGCAAGGATAGGAAGGGGTTAAGTTGGCACATTCCTGAGTTTAGAGCCTGTAACTAATATTGGAGTTTATTAGCTGAGGAGGTGGAGGCCAAGCGCTGCCTAGGCATTCCCATCTGGAGGAGTCCATGTCTGGCTCCCACACACACGCACACACATCCAGTACACACACTCAAACCCACACACCTGCATGCACACACTCTTTTGTTTCTGTCTGACTCCATTTCTCTCCCCCCATCTTGTTTTCCTCGGTTTGACTCTTTCTTCTCCCATGCTTCTATCAGTGTCATTTACTATTTAGTTTGTATTATTTTGATTTAGAAAAATGGAATGCCAAAGCAAACATATGCATCTTATGTTAACCCTTTTACTATCAACATATCAATAATAATCAGCTTGGTGCGAAGTTAAGTCTATTCTAACAGTAAGTACACACTGGGCAAAAACTGGTTGAATCAACATTGTTTCCACATGATTTCAACCCCAAAAATCTATGTGATGATGCTGAATCAACGTGGAAAACTGATTGGATTCGTAAAAAGTAATTCAAGTAAGGGCATTTCATCCTTTTTAGGGTTAACATAAGATGCATTTGTTTGCTTAGGCATTCAATGTTGTGCTCCCGAGTGACGCAGTGGTCTAAGACAGGTGTCACTGCAGTTCCTGGTTCGAATCCTGGCTGTATCATATCTGGCTGTGATTGGGAGTCCCATAGGGCAGCGCACAATTGGCCCAGCGTCGTCTGGGTTTACCTGGGGTAGGCCGTCATTGTTAATAAGAATTTGTTCTTAAACTGACTTGCCAGGTTAAATAAAAACATTTTTAAAAAATCTAAATCCTATGACATGATGACCTTATCTGTTGATTTCACCTTGAATTTAGGTTAGTTGAAAACTCAACCAAATGTAAATCAAAACGAGACGTTGAACTGATGTCCGTGCCCAGTGGATAAGTTCACGCAATACTTTACGAAACCATGAGCACCACGCTCTGTGTAAGGCAGGTCGTCTGATAGATTTAGTTCAAGGTGAGCTACAGAAATAGCTATTCTGTGGTGCTGTCACAATGCATAGCTGGCTGTACTGTCTTAGACCTATTATCAGACTTCAATGCCATGATCATTTAAAGATTGTGATTGTGATGGATGTAACATGATATTCAAGTTCATTTTACATGGCTTTCTGCTACTCTATGAGGGTTTTATTTTATATAATATAAAACGTTACTATCAGTGAGAATGTATCTTGTCATTTTTTGAAACCGGCTCTCTAGCCTAACTGATAGTAGTCTGTGGACATTGTACGACCTGTGATTGAGTTTTTCATTCACTCCATTAGGCCTGCACTAATGATTGCATCACTCAATTCTGATTAAATATCTATCTTGAAATCAACACACACGATGATGGCTCTACAGTAAAGATACGATGATGCTCTCTTTTTCATAAATGTTTACTCCATAATTATTCCCCCAGTCTAAGATACTTGTCAGGCTGTGGTACGTCTGTGGGTCATGCCATGGTTTGGCCTGTGGTGTAGTTGGAGCACTTACTTGACTGACAGAAGGGAAGAGGAGCAGGGTTAACAAGTGCATGACAGTCTACAGTGCTCACCTTGTCACTCACTGTGACGGTCCCCAGTCTCCCCAGTAACCCACAGAGGTGACAAGACGGTGTGGAATGTGACTTTTAACTCTCTGGGGCTCAGAAGGCCACAAGTTCAGCAACTCCCCTCACTCACCCTGCCTGGGACATTCTTCTGTGGTGTGGTAGGGTGGAGGTGGGGAAGGGGACTAAGGGCTCTGGCTCAGGCTTCGTCCATAGTTGTTACTACGCGTGTTTGGATGAGTCTGGATTCCATCAACACTGAACAACCGTGTTCCTAATTAGCCTACTGAGAGGTATAGCAAGGCAAATGTTTATTTTAAGCGATGGCTGTCTCAATCACATTATTAATCTTTAAACTGATACTGACAATGGTTTTAGACCACGTTCGAAACCACAAAAAAAAAAATATATGTCACCCTTGAGGATCATTTTACATTTTCTGCTCAATTGTTTAACAATTGTTATGACAAGGCTAAATAAGTAGATGAGTAAAAATGTGCTTCGAAGTCACATAATAAGTTGCAAGGACTCACTCTTTGTGCAATAAGTGTATAACATCATTTTTGAATGTCTAACTCATCTCTGTACCGCACACATACAATGATCTGTCAGGTCCCTCAGTCGAGCAGTGAATTTCAAACACAGATTCAACCACAAAGACCAGGGAGGTTTTCCAATGCCTCGCAAAAAAGTACACCTATTGGTAGATGGGTAAAAAAGCAGACAAAGCAAAATATTTGAGGAAAACCTGGTTTAGTCTGCTTTCCACCAGACATTGGCAGATTAATTCACCTTTCAGCAGAACAATGGCCTAAAACACAAGACCAAATCTACACTGGAGTTGCTTACCAAGAAGACAGTGAATGTTCCTGAGTGGCCAAGTCACAATTTGGACTTAAATCTACTTGACAATCAATGGCAAGGGCCTCCGGGGTGGCGCAGTGGTCTGTGCCACCAGAGACTCTGGGTTTGAGCCCAGGCTCTGTCGGCTGTGACCGGGAGGTCCATGGGGCGACGCACAATTGGCCTAGCGTCGTCCGGGTTAGGGACGGTTTGGCTGGTAGGGATATCCTTGTCTCATCGAGCACCAGCGACTCCTGTGGTGGGCCGGGCGCAGTGCACGCTAACCAGGTTGCCAGGAGCACGGTGTTTCCTCCGACACATTGGTGCGGCTGGCTTCCTGGTTGGATGCGCACTGTGTTAAGAAGCAGTGCGGCTTGGTTGGGTTGTGTTTCGGAGGATGCATGGCTTTTGACATTCGTCTCTCCCGAGCCCGTACAGGATTTGTATCGATGAGACAAGATAGTAACTAATAACAATTGGATACCACGGAATTGGAGAGAAAGGGGGGTGAAATGAAAAAAATAATACGAAATCTATGGCAAGACTTGAAGATGTTTGTCTAGCAATGATCAACCACCAATTTAACAGAGGTTGAAGAATTTTGAATAATATTAATGTTAAAATACTGCACAATCCAGGTGTGGAAAGCTCAGAGACTTACCCAGAAAGACTCACAGGTGTAAACGCTGCCAAAGGTGCTTCTACAAAGTATTGAGTCAGGTGTGAATACTTATACTGTATAAATGAGATATTTCTGTATTTCAATTTCAATAAATGTGCAAAAATTTCTAACAACATGTTTTCACTTAGTCATTAGATAGGTGAGAAAATGTAATCCATTTTGAATTCAGGCTGTAACAAAATTCAAAGGGTATGAATACTTTCTGAACTCTTACACAAAGATAAATTGCATACGGTCAGTTTCTCCCTAGGAGAGGTGGGTGTGGAGTCAGGCGCAGGAGAGAGCGAATTGCAAGAAAGGGCGTTTTAGTTAAAAGTCCAAAGAACAGGACCACAACAGTAGCCACAAAACAGGAACCTAGTCCCGAAAAAAAACACCTGTTCAACAGAACAAACCAAAATGCAACCCAAACAAATGACAGCTACATGAACAATCCCGCACAAAACCAAGAGGGTAGGGCGAGATTAAATACCCCCACTAATAACCTAAACTATACACAGGTGCACAACAAGACAGACAAAACCAAATGAAAAAGCAAAGAGATCGGTGGAAGTCGTGACAGTACCCCCCTCGTGGATTGGGAGGCAGTGGAACTCACCCAGCAGAGATGGGTCCAAGATGTCCCCCACCGGCACCCAGCACCTCTCCTCCGGACCATACCCCTCCCAATCCACGAGGTACTGCAGGCCCCTCACCCGACTCCTAGAGTCCAGGATGGAACGTACAGTGTACGCCGGGTTCCCCTCGATGTCCAGAGGGGGCGGAGGGACTTCCCGCACCTCAACGTCCTGCAGTGGACCAGCTACCACCGGCCTGGGGAGAGACAAATGAGGGGTTAATACGATAGTAAGGGGGAGCTGTAACCTATAACTCACCTCGTTTATCCTCCTCAGGACTTTGAATGGCCCCACAAACCGCGGGCCCAGCTTCCGGCAGGGCACGTGAAGGGGCAGACCTCGGGTCGAGAGCCAGACCCGGTCCCCCGGTTCGAACACGGGGGCCTCACTGCGGTGGCGGTCAGCGCTTTCCTTCTGCCGCCCACTGGTCCGTTTCAGGGATTCCTGGAATGCTCTCCAGGTCTCTTTTGAGTGCTGCACCCATTCCTCCACTGCAGGAGCCTCGGTCTGAATCTGATGCCACGGTACCAGGACCGGCTGATAGCCCAACACGCACTGAAACGGCGACAGGTCCGTGGAGGAGTGGCAGAGTGAATTTTGAGCCATCTCGGCCCATGGGACGAACCTCGCCCACTCTCCTGGCCGGTCCTGGCAATACGACCGCAGAAACCTGCCCACATCCTGGTTCACTCTCTCCACCTGCCCATTACTCTCGGGGTGAAAACCCGAGGTGAGACTGACCGAGACCCCCAGACGTTCCATGAACGCTCTCCAGACCCTGGACGTGAACTGGGGACCCAGATCAGAAACTATGTCCTCAGGCACCCCGTAGTGCCGGAAGATATGTGTAAAAAGGGCCTCCGCAGTCTGTAGGGCCATAGGGAGACCGGGCAAACGGAAGAGACGGCAGGACTTAGAAAACCAATCCACAACGACCAGGATCGTGGTGTTCACCTGTGACTGAGGAAGATCGGTGAGGAAGTACACCGACAGGTGTGACCACGGACGCTGTGGAACGGGGAGGGGCTGTAACTTCCCTCTAGGCAGGTATCTAGGGGCCTTACACTGAGGGCACACCAAACAGGAGGAAACATAAACTCTCACGTCCTTGGTCAAGGTGGGCCACCAGTACTTCCTCCTAAGACCCCATACCGTCCTATCGATCCCCGGATGACCAGAGGGTAGTGTGTGGGCCCACCTGATCAATCTATCGCAAACACCAAGTGGGATGTACCTCCGACCAGCTGGACACTGTGGTGGCGTGGGTTCTAATCGCGACGCCCCCTCGATGTCCACGTTCACCTCCCATACCACCGGTGCCAGCAGATAAGAGGCCGAAGTCTGGGGGTGGGATCGATGGACCGCTCCTCGGTATCGTAGAGACGGGACAGTGCGTCGGTCTATGAGAGATGGTGAAACGAAATCTGGTGAAAAACATCGCCCACCTTGCCTGACGAGGATTCAGTCTCCTCGCCGCCCGGATGTACTCCAGATTACGGTTGTCAGTCCAGATGAGGAAAGAGTGTTGCGCCCCCTCAAGCCAATGTCTCCACACCTTCAGAGCTTTTACCACAGCCAGCAACCCCCGGTCCCCCGCATCATAGTTTCGCTCTGCCGAACTGAGCTTACTTGAAAAGAAAGTGCAGGGGCGAAGCTTCTGGGGCGTGCCCGAGTGCTGTGATAGCATGGCTCCAACACCAGCCTCGGTCCACCTCCACTATGAATGCCAAAGAGGGGTCCGGATGCGCCAATATGGGAGCATCGGTAAACAACACCTTCAGACAACCAAAAGCCCTGTCCGCCTCCGCCGACCACTGCAAACCCACCGGCCACCCCTTCAGCAGTGAGGTAATGGGAGCAGCCACCTGCCCAAAACCCCGGATAAACCTCCGGTAGTAATTGGCAAACCCTAAAAACCGCTGCACCTCCTTTACAGTGGTCGGAGTCAGCCAATTACGCACAGCCGCAAAGCGGTCAAAATCCATCACCACCCCCCAGATGTGGAAATGCGATACCCCAGGAAAGAGACAGCTTGTTTGGAGAACACACATTTCTCGGCCTTGACTTACAGGTCATGCTCCAACAGCCGCCCAAGTAACCTGCGCACCAGAGACACATGCGCGGCGCGTGTGAAGGGATAGATCAGAATGTCATCGATGTAAACCACCACACCCTGTCCGTGCAGGTCCCGGAGTATCTCGTCTACAAAGGATTGGAAAACGGCTGGAGCATTTTTCAACCCATACGGCATGACGAGGTACTCATAATGGCCAGATGTGGTACTAAACGCGATCTTCCAATCAACTCCCTCCCGGATTCGCAAGTTGTACGCGCTCCTGAGATCCAGTTTGTGAAGAAGTGTGCTCCGTGAAATGATTCCACCGCTGTGGCGATGAGAGGTAGCGGGTAACTGAATCCCACTGTGATGGAATTTAGACCTCTATAGTCAATGCACGGACACAGACCTCCCGCAGACGTGGAGGGCCGAATGTACCCCTGTCCCAGAGATTCGGTGACATATGTCTCCATAGCCAACGTCTCCTCATGCGACAGGGGATACCCGTGACTCCTGGGAAGTGTGGCGTTCACCTGGAGGTTTATCACACAATCCCCTCGTCGATGAGGTGGTAATTGGGTCGCCCTCTTTTTACAGAAAGCGATAGCCAAATCGACATAGTCGGGGGGAATGCGCACGGTGGATAATTGGTCCGGACTCTGCACCATCGTAGCATCGATGGAAACTCCCACACACCTACCTAAGCACTCCTCTGACCACCCCTTAAGATCCCCCTGTTTCCACAAAATGTTGGGATTGTGATAAGCAAACCAGGGAATCCCCAGCACCACTAGCAACGCAGGAGATTCATTGAGGAAGAGACTAATCCGCTCCCCATGACCCCCCTGCGTCACCATGTCCAGTGGAACCGTGGCCTCCCTGACCAGCCCTGACCCTAATGGTCGACTATCTAGGGTGTGCACGGGGAAGGGTTGGTCCATCTGAACCAAGGGAATCCCTAACTTAAGTGCGAACCCGCGGTCCATAAAACTCCCCGCTGCGCCTGAATCGACGAGCGCCTTATGCTGGGAATAAGGGGAAAACTCAGGAAAGGAAATCAACACATACATATGACCAACAGGGAGCTCAGGGTGAGCCTGGTGCTGACTCACCTGAGGTGTCCGAGCAGTTCTCTGCCTGCCCTCTCGACTCCCAGACGAGATCCTCCAGCACCGGTCAGAATTGTGCCCTCTCCGACCACAACTGGTGCAGGAGGCGGCTCCTCCTCCAGTCGCCCTAGCTGCAGTCCCCCCTAACTCCACAGGTGTCGCGGAGCGGGAGGGCTGGGTAATGGACGCCCGCGAGCAGCCAGCAAGTTGTCCAGCCTGATGGACATGTCGATCAGGTGGTCCAGAACGAGGGTGGTGTCTTGACAAGCTAGGTCCCTGCAGACGTCCTCTCGTAGGCTACACCTATAGTGGTCCATCAGGGCCCTGTCATTCCACCCCGCGCCGACGGCCAGGGTCCATAACCCCAGCACGAAGTCCTGTGCGCTCCTCGTCTCCTGCCTCAGATGATACAGAGGTTCATCCGCCGCTCTGCCCTCCAGTGGGTGATCGAACACAGCCCGGAAGCGGCAGGTGAACTCTGGGTAATGTTCCCTCGCCAAATCTGGACCCTCCCAGACCGTGTTGGCCCAATCCGCGTTGCCCGAAAGGCAGGAGACGAGGACCTTGACACTCTCCTCACCCGAGGGAGTCGGGTGAACGGTCGCCAGGTAAAGCTCCTGCTGGAGCAGGAACACCTTGGAACCGGCAGCTATCCCATCGTACTCCCTCGGGAGCGCGAGCCGAATCCCGCTGGGGCAGGCTGGAGAGTGGCTGAAGAAGGGGTAGGGAGGCCGCTCCTCTCCCATCTCTCCATTCTTGCCAACACTTGGCCGTCCCCATGGCCGTCCCCAGACAGTGTAGCACGGCTGTATGCTGGAGGACGTGTTCCTCCATGGACGGGGAGGGCGCATCCGCTCCTGCTGACTCCATGATTGTGGTGCGGGATTCTGTCAGTTTCTCCCTAGGAGAGGTGGGTGTGGGGTCAGGCGCAGGAGAGAGCGAATTACAAGAAAGGGAGTTTTATTTACAAGTCCAAAGAACAGGAACTGGACCACAACAGTAGCCACAAAACAACAGGAAAGTAGTCCCGGGAAAAAAAACACCTGTTCAACAGAACAAATCAAAATGCAACCCAAACAAATGACAGCTACACGAACAATCCCCACTAATAACCTAAACTATACACAGGTGCACAACAACACAGACAAAACCAAACGAAAAGGGATCGATGGCAGCTAGTAGACCGGCGACGACGACCGCCGAGCGCCGCCCGAACAGGGAGAGGAGCCACCTTTGGTGGAAATCATGACACATACATTTTTCTAAACTAATCCAATCAGTTAGTTACATTTATTGTGCCTGATACTGAAATGGTTGTTCCGGTTGAAATGGTTTAGGTAGTCTTTTTAATAGTCATTCTTAATGCAGGTTGGGGGTGAATAAAAATTCCAACTGTTGGATATCGTAACTCTGGCTTGATTCGATTAGGAATAACACATCGCTTTGAAAGCCAGCATAATGTGACTTGCAGGTTTTACCTGAAAACCAGGAATTTCCTAACACCACTGTGTTAGGGTCACACTAGACCATCAACGTAAGGTCTTATGATATATGTAATGTATTGTCATACAGTTTAATTTTAATTATAAAATTCTCATAGGTACTAATTTGGTGTCAGCCACAGGCCTTTTAAAGGAAAGGATTTAGCAACCATGTTTCTGTCATTAACAAATACACTCATGGGTGGTAACTCAATTCACATGAAAAGAAAAGGAACCATGAAAGATAAGTTAGGCTCTACACCATAAAGTGTTAAAACAACCAAAATGACTTACTGAGACAATGTTTTTGTCTAACACTAACATGAGTTAAGTCTAGATCAACACTAGTGTTGAACACAAATAACACTGTGAGTGTTAATTGCTCCATTAGTGTTACATTTGAGTGACACTGGCAAATTTAATGCAGTGGTAATTTTTACATTTCCACTCAAAATGTAACACTAATCTGATGATTTTTTACTCTCTGTAGAGTGGGACCTATGTACTCTGAGATTATGTTAAAATGAACTCTTTAAGTGTTGGTTTAACACAGCATAAATGTACTGTGTGATGACTGGTCTGACAGTTTATAGACACAGATACTGTTTGATACTATTGCTGTCATAAACCAGTGACTATAATGATGAATGTTGGCTCTGTCTCTCGCAAAGGTTTTATCCAATCGCCTCCAATGATAATCAATTTAGCCATCTTCTCAATTTGGTCAGCTAGCTCTTGATCTGCTCCTCTGTCAGCTAGTGATGGGAAGTTCGGCTCTTTTTAATGACTCTGATCTTTTTAACTCGTTCAGTAAAAAGAACAAATCTTTCTACTCATTTCGTTCATTTGAGTCAGTAATGCCAAAAGCACGCAGGACCCCCTACTGGCAAAAATGGAAATGAAAACTTGAGTCATGATTCAACAAGCCTCTCGTTCACATGTCGTTCACCATAAGGGGTTTATTGGAGCTGTCATTTGTGATTGAGACTTTTTTTGCTAGGCAGGCAAATAAGATGATTTTTTGATACATTTGAATCTAGGTCTAGTTGTGGCAGCAACCAGACTAGATTGTGAACGACTCTTGGCAGAATGCATTGCTTGACTGACGTGAGGGTGATGAGCACGCATCATTCGCAAACTGCAACACCATAAAGAATTATTCATTCTCGACCTCAAGACTGAGTATGTTTTGTTTTGGTTCTGCAAAGCTGTATCCATCATTTATTATTGCACCATGCGATCAATTACCAGTTCTAAACATGTATTTTCCTTCTCTGTGAAGTTATTTCTTCCTGCAGCGTGAGCTACACTGAGTGTACAAAACATTATGAACATCTGCTCTTTTCATGACATAGACTGACCAGGTGAATCCAGGTGAAAGCTATGATCCCTTTATGATGTCACTTGTAAAATCCACTTGAATCAGTGTAGATGAAGGGGAGGAGAGGTCAAAGAAGGACTCTTAAGCCTTGAGAGATGGATTGTGTACAGTATGCGTGCCATTCAGAGTGTGAATGGGCAGGACAAAATATTTAAGTGCCTTTGAACTGGGTTTGGTAGTAGGTGCCAGGCGCACCGGTTTGTGTCAAGAACTGCAACGCTGCTGGGTTTTTCACACTCAACAGTTTCCAGTGTTTATCAAGAATGGTCCACCACCCAAAGGACATCCAGCCAATTTGACACAACTGTGTGAAGCATTGGAGTCAACATGGACCATCATCCCTGTGGAATGCTTTTTGACACCTTTTTGACAATCCGTGGCCCAATGAATTGAGGTTGTTCTGAGGGCAAAAAGGCGGGTGCAAGTTAATATTATGAAGGTGTTCTTAAATTTTTGTATACTCAGTGTATTTTACAGTTGTTGGTCGGGACACATCTCCGGAGCCCTTTGCCAGAGGAACTTGTTTTAATCCTGGTGTAGTCATTGCGGCCAGCAAGTCCAGCGAACTACAAAATGAACGAGTCAGTCCGAAAAAAAGAATCATGACTCCCGAGTCAGTAAAAAAAGTTGTTGTAAAAGAACGAATCATTCGCCAAGTAGACCGCCGAGCGCCGCCCGAACAGGGAGAGGAGCCACCTTCGCTGGTTGCAATTCATGGTGATTCACAGCTGTTCATGTTCTTTTCTTCATAGTTGCATGTCCTATTATCAATTTGTCTAATCCAACATGAGGTAGCAAGCTAGCTAATGAGCTTGTAAGAGCTAGCTTAAGCCAGGCACTTTGCTTACTACTGTTCATTATGTAACATACAGCACATAAAATCACAGCTGATTGCTGACAGGAGTGGACTTTATAAAACAACACATTTATAATTATAAGGTAGACTTCTGTAAAACAACACATTTATAATTATACGGTAGACTTCTGTAACACCATGTTACCGCGAGAACAGCTCATCTTGAATGAGGACTAGGAGAACACAGGCAGCTTAAAAGGACCTGCTCTAACCTGACACAAACCATTCATATCTTCAAACAGGTAAATTCATAATGACCATATCACGCATGAAAGGCTATACTATTGTACACTTGACATTACAATGGCCAATACTTAACATCAATTAATGAGAGGTGTGCAGCCATGAGCTTCATGTGCCAATATTGGTTATAATTCTAAATGAATGATAACCAGACCATGGTTTGTACTTTACATGACACAAAGCACAAGTTTAAGGAATTAGCGACAGCTCAGTTAGCAATCAATATGCGTAGCAAACAATTAGTCGACTGTGACAATTGTTACAAAAAAAGAGCAGCGGCCTATGTTTCTGTGGAGAAATTGACATAAATATCCAACTTGATCACTAGCACTCAATATTGTTTCCTCGTCTCAGGTACATTGCAATTCATTGTGTTCACAGCTGTCCATGTCCTTATCCTTATCACGCCATGTTAGCAATTTATCTAATGCAAAATGAGCTAGCTAGCTCTGGCCTAGCTGGTATGGTCTAGCTGTCTAGCTTTAGCCTCTTTGCTAACTAGGCTACTGTTTTTATACGGCATACAGCTGATGTTAATGATGGAAGTGGACTTCACCTGGATGCCTAACTGGATGCATACAGTAATCAACATAGATACAGGCCGCATGGCTAAGGGCTCACCCAGTGAAATGGGGTGGTCAGCATTTAGTTCCACCCAATTAGGTATACATGTAGTTGAGAAACACTAGGTTAAATGAGAGCCTCGCTTTCATCCGCGTTTACACTTAGTTGACTGTGGAAAAGAGTTTGTTGTATCCCTTTTATATGAGTAGAACAACAGGATAATAGGCAAAAAAGAAAACAAAAACAGATTGATCAAATACCCTCTTTGCATGTATTTGTTCTGCTTTTTAATTTGTTTATTGCTTTTGCTACCCTCTCCACCCCCCATATCCCCCATCTCCCCGCCCCCCAGCTCCCACATTACAGCCATTTACCTAATTGGATAAAACGACTCCTGGATGTTAGCCAAGAGGTTTTTATAGTCCGTGTTTGCGATTCGGATGTTTGATTATAGGCTCTCTTTGATAATTGCTCTCAGTTTCCTACCAGCCAGCCGGGCCCTCTCTCTTTATCACTTCCTTGCCATGCTGTGAGCAGCAGTTGAGTGCCCAAATCAGCCACCGGGCCGTAAAAGGTACCACAGCATGGCTTCTAGGCCCAACATCATAAGCATGTTTCGTGCCCAGTTTACCGAAGCTAATTATCCCTAATTTGAGGTAATGGCGTAATCAAGTGTGAGCTATTATCACAGATCCTTCCTCTGCCTTCCCTCTCAAACGGCAGGCCCTCGAAGGTGAGCATTCCTACCTTTGTTGCGCTCTTCCTGGTTGCTCTCTTACTTCCTCTACTCCCTCCCTCCCTCCCTCCCTCCCTCCCTCCCTCCCTCCCTCCCTCCCTCCCTCCCTCCCTCCCTCCCTCCCTCCCTCCCTCCCTCTGAAACTGTTCCTGGATTCTTGTCCCATCTTTGCATTCCTTTGAAATACATTTGATGCTGTCAAGTATTGATCACTTTCAATAGAAAAGTTAGATTTCATCACCTGAGGTGGTCCTAGAAGGTCCACTGTAGCTGCTACGGTTATCACAATGCTGAGAGCAGAGGGGACGTAATCCATTCTGTTGCTCAGGGGGCTTCCAGCGACCTTCCATGTTCTCAAGGAGCCCCTCCTGCAGGCCCCACCCTGGACAGAGATAAAGCTAGTTCCTCTCTACTTCCAGCCAAATACTACTGATAGGGCTCCTACTCTATCAGCTCTGGCCTGCATGCTTAATGAGCTTATATCAGTTATTGGAACCTTCCTACCCGAGGGACATTTCTACTTTTGCAAAGTAAAAGACCCTGAGGACAGACAAAAAGTTGCGAATATGTAACACCTCATGCCCACTTTATATTAATTTCTGGATAACTGAAACTAGGTTGGGTAACCCATCATTACTGTATTCAACAGTGCCATCTCATTGCAAAAATGTCAGGTTAGTTCATGGAGGAACAGACTGGCACCAAGGCTAAGCTGCAACCATACGTGCAAGAGAAGTTGAACTCCACATCTTAGTACTTGACATGGAGTCGTAGTTTAGAATTGCTTCCTATTTATACAGTAGTTGCACTACTACAATCATTCAAAGGAATCAATGTCAATTATTCAGTGTTAAATGTTATCCTCATCTGTGTCACACTGTTCTTATGTAGGTTGAGGTTGTGGAAGGAAAATAGGGTTTTAATACATTCTCTGAATTTGAGAAAATAATGCATCCTGGTCCTATTTTGTCTTGAAATGAAAGGTTGACAACAGCTTTTAATTAAACCTGTATTTCCCCCCTTTCTCCCTCTATCGCTCTTTTACACATTGTTTTAGACACACACACACACGCACGCACGCACGCACGCACGCACACACACACACACACACACACACACACACACACACACACACACACACACACACACACACACACACACACACACACACACACATAAAAGTGATTACTATTATTCTAATCCTTTTATTTTATTTCCCTCCCCGTCCCTGCCTGCTCTTTGGCAGCCTGTATGCAAATGTGGTAGGTAATGAGCGGAGAAAGGCGGAGAGGAGGAGAGGGAGGGTGGGAGGGAGGGAGGGAGGGAGGGAGAGAGAGAGGGAAAGAGGGAGGGAGGGAGAGAATTGTACACTGCCTCTGAACAATCAAAAGAGCACCCCCCCCTGTTCTTTGTACTCTCCTGCATTTCTTGTCTCATAGAGAGAGGGGGGTTGCTGCTGTCATGTGCCTGACAGATATTGAAGATAATTGTCCGCTTTCTTCGTCTTGCCTGTGTAATTCCACTGCTGCTGCAGCTCACGCAACACTCACCTGGGCAGGAGAGAGAGAACGGGGAGAAAGAGGTGGAGGGGAGGGAGAGAATGGTGGGGGGGAAGAGGGTTGAAGAAAGTGGTGGTAAAATGAAGATGTAGGCTCTATTGTTGCAGTGATAAAAATCCATCGCTGGGACCAAGGTTGTACAGCCTACAAAATACACATAGGAGATGACTCGTTAAGGTCTCATTACATCTATGCATCTTAGTCTCATTTGTGTGTGAGACAACGCCAAACACCCAATTTATAGCACTTTATTTGTGCTGTGGATTTACTGTGTATTTAAAAGCTTTAATGCAAAAATAAAACATCTCTTGAGTTAGTGAGCTCATGGAAAAACTGTAGGGACTATCCCTCTGTCTTTTCTGGGCAGCATCTAGCCTACTTTAAATGCACTGAGCAGTCCAGAGGACAGAGACCACTGAGAGCAGTGCAGCAAAGGAAACCTGGGCTCCAGAACAGGTGTCTTATTTTGAGGAATACATTTGAATGATAAAAACCCACGAGAGGATTATTCATGCATCTCCCTCTTCGGTTGGAGTGCATAAACTATTCATGAGCTGGAGGAATTCAGATCTCCAGTTCAGCTCCTAGCTACGCATGGGAGCTCTGCGATGGTACATGTTGACTCTGGGGGACAAAGAGATTCAGGTGGGTTCATATACTGTGAGTTCCGGTTCTGTGTTAGTCAGGTTTGAACCTGGTCTTAACTACTATGTTGCTCACTTCAGCTGCTGTAACATTTCACCTGTGTGCTTTGACCTGGAGTCTTGTAAAATCTTCCCTTCCTTCACTTTACAGCACTGGGAAGAGGACTTGCTTTTTCTATCTTACATAAGACAATAGGAATTAGGCTGTTTCAATTCAAATTGGGGGTTTGTTGGTACCAACAGAGCTTGCGAAGGTGTGGTCAGAAGGAAGGAGACACATTTGAGGCAGGGTTTAGAGAGCAAAAGCTCAACACCTGCTTTTGTCCTGTTTCCTGTGACAGAGAGACGGGTTGGGAAAAAGGCCGACCCTATCTACCCCCCTCCTCCTTTTCCTCCCACTCCTTGGGTCAGCTTTTTTCACTGTCACTGTCTTTTTCCTGGGCAATGGTGAAAAATGCACCAACATGCAGCCAAATCAAACAATGGTCCTCCCCATTGCTAAGCACTGTCTAGAAGAACTGGGCCAGTCTCCAGCACTGGTGAATGCTGGGATACTACTAGGCCTCAAAAGAAGCAACCCAGTCCCCCTCCTCCACCCATAGGCCTACACAACTTCATCTGGTCCCTCAAGTCCATGCAGACGACATGTACTATTTTCATCACAACTGACACCAATCAAAGCTGGTGTCTTGAGTCTGAGCTTTACTTTCTTTAACACAAGCGTATTATTGACATTCATTCAAAATCATGATTGTAGTTATTTCAGTGATTTTGCCATCTACTTGTGGTTACCTCTCTACCAGTTGTGATTGTGGATGAAGATGCAATAGTGCTGTAAATGCCAGTGTGTTATGTATCTGAGGAGGACATTAGACCACTAGAGGTTAGGGTCAAGTGGTCACATGAAGGGCAGTGTGGGATTGTGGTATGAGGTGGCCTGGTGTCTGTCCAGGACTTAACCCAATCAATGAGCTGCAAGTTTATCCTCTAATTACTGCAGTGGCCGCCCCTCACCTTCTCTCGGTAACTTCTCAATAACACACTTCCACTCCTTCCCCAGGACCCATAAATCTTGGGCGCTGAGCCTCGCGGAGCCTCCTTCAGTCTCCCAGTGAACGACCCAGAGGAAGCATGGACACGTGTGAACAATCGCTGACAGGTCTGTCCCAACCCCGCCACTAAATACCGTTGGAGAATGACGGCTTCGAGTTTTCTTGTTTTTCCTCCGACTTCCTCTTCCTAAAAGTATTTCTGTTTCTTTCTCTTTCCATATTACTGGCTTTCTCCCTTCTTTGACCTCTCCCTCCCACTCTATCCCTCCGCTGGAGAGGCCAGGATTGTGTCTTGGAAAGGGGAGATAACCTGTAGGCCATGGATGAAGGGATTTGGATGATTGTGTGAGGAGGGGGGCGATGGAGACTGTTGATGGAAGGCAGGGGGATGGATGCATCCTGTAGGGCTGGTGGATTTATCACTGTTTCTAGGGTGTGGTATCAGGGAGAGAATGACACACAGAAGAGATTAGAACACTCCCCAAACACGTGCACATCTTTCATAAACACACACACACACAAATATAAACTATAAATACTAAGTTAACACCCAATAACACTCTATCATGCAACAATAGCAACCCACCTGGAATATAATAAACACACTTATCTTTGAGAATTCACAATGAATCATACGACACAGGTAATTTGAAAGGAGGCTCAAGGCAGCTGGGTAGCTAAATGTTTTGTTGTGGCAACAGGTGTGCTATCGAGAGAGGGAGACAGAGGAAAGTGGGGAGTGAGGGTTAATGTGAATAATTATACTTTAAAGGCTGAAAAAACGATTTGCTGCCTCTCACAAAGTGCCTCTTTTATCTCAATGTCCATCCTTCTGTCCCTCAGCCCAGGTTGGCTGAGGAATGCAGTACTGAATGAACTGGGAAGGATGAGAGGATCTACATGTAGGAGATGCTCCCTAGACCCCGTACTTCACCTAGCCTTAACCAGAGGTGAATCCTGCCTACTGAGCACCCAAACAGGACACGGCAAGCCCATTACCTGCCTGTCCTCCCCTGTCTCCTCATCTGATAGGTCTGGAAGATCCACAGTGTAAGTGGACAGATGGTGTTGTAGACAAGGTAACATCCAAAAACAATAGAATAGGAAGAACCGTTCCATGGCTGTAACAGCTCTCTGTGGTGATATACAGTAGGTAGATGTACTGTAGATGGCGTGCAGTGGCTAGAGAAAGTTTGCCTCCGTGTGTATAAAAGCTCCTAGAAGAGAACGAGAGGCATGTAGGCTTTCAACAACTAAGCACAGCAGTTGTGATTTCCATCTTGATATTAGAATAGGTTGAAGTCCAGACCATTTTCTAATATTTTCCACTTTTTTCCCCTTTAAAAAATATGATCTTCTTCTTAGGTTGTTTAGTAGATGGTATGATTGTTGTAGCAACCCTGGTGTATAACTGTTGTAGCAACCGTGGTGTATGACTGTTGTAGCAACCGTGGTGTATGACTGTTGTAGCAACCGTGGTGTATGACTGTTGTAGTAACCCTTGCTGTCCCCAGTCCACCTGGCCGTGCTGCTGCTCCAGTTTCAACTGTTCTGCCTGTGATTATTATTATTTGACCATGCTGGTCATTTATGATCATTAGAACATCTTGGCCAATGTTCTGTTATAATCTCCACCCGGCACAGCCAGAAGAGGACTGGCCACCCCACATAGCCTGGTTCCTTTCTAGGTTTCTTCCTAGGTTTTGGCCTTTCTAGGGAGTTTTTCCTAGCCACCGTGCTTCTACACCTGCATTGCTTGCTGTTTGGGGTTTTAGGCTGGGTTTCTGTACAGCACTTTGAGATATCAGCTGATGTACAAAGGGCTATATAAATACATGTGATTTGATTTGGTGTATGACTGTTGTAGCAACCCTGGTGTATTTTCCTTCCAGAAGAGACAAATATAGCTTAAATGAACATGTGTGTGTGTGTGTGTGTGTGTGTGTGTGTGTGTGTGTGTGTGTGTGTGTGTGTGTGTGTGTGTGTGTGTGTGTGTGTGTGTGTGTGTGTGTGTGTGTGTGTGTGTGTGTGTGTGTGTGTGTGTGTGTGTGTGTGTGTGTGTGTGTGCGTGCCCCTAAGTGTGTGTTTGTATGTCGGAGCAATGTGCAACACATTAAGTGCTGGCAGCCTCTCTACATGCATAAGTTTGATTCATATGTACAGAGGTGCTCCAAGATGCTGGCTCTCTCTCCAGGCACCGCCAAGGATGACTCACTTTAGCACTCGGTCCATCTAGTGAAGGAGACTCTGACGCTCCAGTCAGATACATGGAGGATAGACAGTACTGCGAGTGGTCAGTGACAGTGACACACTTTTCCTGTGTGGGGGTTTCTGCAGGGGCTTCAAGTATACTTCTTTGACTTGCTTTGTTTTGTTTCTGTGAATCACCCAGCAGAGCTAACTCCCAGAAAACAGCAGGGTATCTTGCTCTCTCTCTCTTGGCTGTTGTGGAGGACAGTTGGGCTGTGTTGGGCTGTGTTGGGCTGTGCTGGGCTGTGCCTCTGTGTGTGGGAGAGAGGGAGGAGGCGAGGATACATTTGGAACGTGGCCGGATGCCCCACTGTTTGGAATGTATCACGCCAAGGCTCTTTTAATTAGGCTGATCAAGTGTTTTATGGGAATTGGACCCACGCTCCATTCCATTAACACATCCTCAAGCACTACTCCCACTCCTCTTCTCTCAATCGCTCTTCTGTCTCCATTGTCCTCTTTATCTCCGTGGTTTTCTCATTATCCCCCTTTTTCTCTCATTTGATTTTTCTTTTTCTCCCTTCTCTCTTTTTTTCTT
>NC_068434.1:31636190-31658690 GCF_023373465.1 Oncorhynchus keta | reverse complement strand
TACATCACAAGCAATGTTCTCCCTGGCTAAACAGCGGGGAAAAACTCTTCTGGAGTGACGGATCCAGCCGCTTGAAAGCCCCCACATCAACTTCACCACATGCATCCTCCATTGTCTGGAGAAGAGGCATGCGTGCGAGGGGGTGGTGGTCATACACCTTCCATCGACATGCCGGGAAAAAAACTTCAATTGTGTTTAGGAATGGAGAATATGGTGGGAGGTATAGAACAATTAATTGTATGTGGCCGATGAACCAGTTGCTGACCAGAGCAGCCCGGTGGAAACTCGCGTTGTCCTAGATGACAACATACCTGGGCTGCTCTGGTCCACCCCTCTGCTCGGCTGGAATGAGGATGCCATGTAAGTGTGTCCAGGAATGTGATGAGAAGGGCGGTGTTGTAGGGACCAAGTTTGGCATGGGGATGGAGGATGCCTTGCTGGCTAACGGCTGCGCACCTGGTGATATTCCCTCCACGCTGTCCAGGGACATTCACAATGGCACGGTGACCAATAATGTTCTGTCCCCGTCCCTTTCTGTTGGCTAGGTTGAAGCCAGCCTCATCCATGTAAATATAAACGTGCTGAATTGCAGCGGAATACAGCTCCAAGACTCTCTGAAACAGACCACAAGACAATATGTGACATAGACCAGGAGCAGTCAATATGGTGAGGCACAATACACTGGATTACAGTACTGCAATGTGTCTATACAGTGCTGATATGACAGTAAATTCACAGTATAGTACTTACTTGCACATATTCATAGCGGTGTTCTTTAACCCTCTCTGAGTGTTGCTCAAATGGCTCCCTGTAGACCTGTTTCTTCCAGATTTGGTTGCGCTGTAATACACGGTCCAATGTAGACAAGCCCACCTGGTGAATATTATTGAATATCGTATTGTCTGCAATTATGTGGTTCTGGATTCCTCGTAGTCTAATGGTATTGTTTGCCACCACCATGTTCACAATAGCGGTCTCCTGTTCTGGTGTGAACAGCCGGTGTCTTCCACCATGGCCTGGCCATCTCTCAGTTCTGCAGAAGATCCACAATATGATTGGTTACAGTAAGCTAAAATAATCTATTTTCTTTCAATATGAAATGACATTACTGTAACATTGGCCAACAATCACTGAGTAACACAGGCCTACTGATATGTCGGACTGCAGTATACTACGGTATACATACATAAAGAGCATAGTGTAGATGGTATGTAACTTACCGGTTCTCATTGCTGAATGTACGGATGATAGATGCAACAGTGTAGCAGCTCAGGTTGAGCTGAACTCTCTGCCCAGCCTCCCTCATACTCAATCCATGGTTGAGCACATGGTCAACCAATGTGGCCCTGATCTCATCTGAGACAACTGTTCTTCCTCGTCCTCTTCCTCCTCTTCCTCTTCCTCCCGCTCCTTCACCTCTAGCTCTTGCTTCACCATTGACTTCCATTTTCCTCCGAAACAGGAGAGCTCATCTGTAGCCTTTTATAGAGCTATAGCTCGGATTTCTAAGTGAACAATTCAGCAACTAGTGTTTACACCTGTGAGGAGTGGGTGTTGCGAATTGGTGTATAGAGCTTGGCATTGTAATTGGGGTTGCTTTCCAAATGGACTTAAGTGATTTTAATTTTGAATGTTGTTCCTACTGTAGAGAACTGTGTGTAGTGTTTTGCAAAATAATGTGATATAGAATTGAAAACTGAGTGTAAAGCAGGAATTGGTTTAGGGATTTGGTACATGAGTTTCAGGTTTTGGTGATTGTGTTATAAGTTCCAACTTCAATGTGTAAACAATTGGGGAAAAAATGTAATTGAGACTAGGGACTTGGATAAAAACTTGACCGGACAGGGTAAGACGACAAGTCTTGACGCAGATATTAAAAACACATCCTTTGCTCTCGAGGACTGCACCTCCCAATCATTGAGATAGTGCCATCCTCCTCATTGTATGGTTTGGCAGATGTTAGAAATAACCATTGGGTTGGATAGAGACAAAAAAAGCGAAGAAAATAAACACAGGATGTGATAACCTGAAACAGGAAACCCTGTGAATGCTGGGAATGAGCGGTGAACTGCACTTCCTGTATGACAGCACAATGGTGAGCAGTGGCCCCAGATTCCTAAATGAAGCCGTAGTCGTGGGGACAAGGAAGGGCAGCCTGTGTCCTCCGGTCCTTGGCTGATAACAGCATTCTCACACAGAGGGACAGAGGCAGCTAACTGTTTCACTTTCATCCCAAACCCTCCTTCTCAAATAATAGACAAGTGTCATATGTCATAGAGTCTGTGGCTGTACATTCTGTCAAGTGTAGGTTGGTTGGGTACCCAAATTCTTGATTTGTTGAACCATTAGCTTGTGGACCAGACTGTGAACAATATTACTTCCATGGTGTATTGCCTGCCTGGACTTTGCAGTGTACTTTCCCAAGGAGCTAGTTATCGGCCAGCCAAATTCTTTTATAATTGCTATCTCTCTTGTTAGTTTGAGGCTTTAATCCAACAATATTGAACAAAATGATCAAACATACTGTAAAAAGGGTTCAATCAATGTTTGAGATATTATTAGAATGAGTGAATAGAAATGGGAAAATAATGCATTATCACAACAAACAAGATGTTGTGATTATATCTCTGAACCATTGGTCTAGTCTGGCTGTGTTTCCTGTACCATGTTCATGTGATGTCTCGTCTGTAGTGAGGCAGTTAGCGGTGGTGGAGGGATGGATAAAAGCCCTGCTCCCTCCCACAAGACGGAAAATGGAAAGTCAATCTTCTCTGGGAGAGACGATTAATTAGGGGACTATTCAGACGTATTAATGTAAGTACTGTAATTGCACATAGCCAACGTTCTAAGATTATGCAAATGGAGCTCCCACCCACACCGCAGGCCCAGTCTGTCAGAGTGATGTTGTGTATCTTCCTCACCATTCTTTATGAAGGGCTCAGTCGTTGTGTTGGCTGTGTTGTCTGCACGAAGCAGCCAGACTGTCAGTGTTATATTGTGTGTTTCACCTACAGTGGGGAGAACAAGTATTTGATACACTGACGATTTTGCAGGTTTTCCTACTTACAAAGCATGCAGAGGTCTGTAATTTTTATCATAGGTACACTTCAACTGTGAGAGACGGAATCTAAAACAAAAATCCCGAAAATCACATTGTATGATTTTAAGTCATTCATTTGCATTTTTTGAATGACATAAGTATTTGATCACCGACCAACCAGAAAGAATTCCGGCTCTCACAGACCTGTTAGTTTTTCTTTAAGAAGCCCTCCTGTTCTCCACTCATTACCTGTATTAACTGCACCTGTTTGAACTCGTTACCTGTATAAAATACACAATGGCCAAGACCAGAGAACTGTGTAAGGACATCATGGATAAAATATTTAGACCTGCACAAAGCTGGGATGGGTTCCAGGACAATAGGCAAGCAGCTTGGTGAGAAGGCAACAACTGTTGGCGCAATTATTCGAAAATGGAAGAAGTTAAAGATGACGGTCAATCACACTCGGTCTGGGGCTCCATGCAAGATCTCACCTCGTGGGGCATCAATGATCATGAGGAAGGTGAGGGATCAGCCCAGAACTACACGGCAGGACCTGGTCAATGACCTGAAGAGAGCTGGGACCATAGTCTCAAAGAAAACCATTAGTAACACACTACGCCATCATGGATTTAAATCCTGCAGCGCACGCAAGGTTCCCCTGCTCAAGCCAGCGCATGTCCAGGCCCGTCTGAAGTTTGCCAATGACCATCTGCATGATCCAGAGGAGGAATGGGAGAAGGTCATGTGGTCTGATGAGACAAAAATAGAGCTTTGTAGTCTAAACTCCACTCGCCGTGTTTGGAGGAAGAAGAAGGATGAGTACAACCCCAAGAACACCATCCCAACCGTGAAGCATGGAGGTGGAAACATCATTCTTTGGGGATGCTTTTCTGCAAAGGGGACAGGACGACTGTACAGTATTGACGGGAGGATGGATGGGGCCATGTATCGTGAGATCTTGGCCAACAACCTCCTTCCCTCAGTAAGAGCATTGAAGATGGGTCGTGGCTGGGTCTTCCAGCATGACAACTACCCGAAACACACAGCCAGGGTAACCAAGGAGTGGCTCCGTAAGAAGCATCTCAAGGTCCTGGAGTGGCCTAGTCAGTCTCCAGACCTGAACCCAATAGAAAATCTTTGGAGGGAGATGAAAGTCCGTATTGCCCAGCGACAGCCCCGAAACCTGAAGGATCTGGAGAAGGTCTGTATGGAGGAGTGGGCCAAAATTCCTGCTGCAGTGTGTGCAAACCTGGTCAAGAACTACAGGAAATGTATGATCTCTGTAATTGCAAACAAAGGTTTCTGTACCAAATATTAAGTTATGCTTTTCTGATGTATTTATGTCATGCAATAAAATACAAATTAATTACTTAAAAATCATACAATGTGATTTTCTGGATTTATGTTTTAGATTCCGTCTCTCACAGTTGAAGTGTACCTATGATAAAAATTACAGACCTCTACATGCTTTGTAAGTAGGGAAACCTGCAAAATCAGCAGTGTATCAAATACTTGTTCTCCCCACTGTATATCAGCACCGCTCAGATCAACCTATTAACGTTCAGTTGGCAATGATGGTTGTCTGTTCTTCATTTGGGTTATTGTGTACACAGAATCTGAAAACTGCTTGAATACCTCTTATAGTACTTTCCCCACAGATAGTGTATTTTGTTAATGCTTGGTTCTGACTTTGTAGTGCTTTGGCCAGGCTGGTTCCTGGAGTTGTTCTCTGATAGATAAAGCTACATGTTAACTAAATAACCACCCCATGTGGATCAGCAGCAGCAGCATTGTCCATTCAGCTCTATTATCGCTGGGCCACACTGCCTCCTGTCCCCGGGGCCCACGTCAACTAGCACTTCCTCCTAGGAAGGAAACGTTCCTTACCCACAGCGCAGTGTCACACGCTCACAGAGGACAGACCCAAGGAGTTGTACTTTAGCTCAAATATGCTAGAGCAAATATACCAATGTTCTCAGACAACAGTGATGATACCCACATGCTCTCACAAATGTAATACAAACACACTTACTAACACATTCCAACTTCATTCACATAAACAAGCACAGAATCAACAACTTGAGCAACATAAGCAGACACACGCACGCACACACCCACCCACCCACCCACCCACACACACACACACACACACACACAAAACACACACACACACACAACCAGCTGGGTAGTGGGATTAGGATGGAGAGGGAGATCATTTGTCTCAATCTGCAGTGATGATAGTTTGTCAGAGGCTGGAAGAGTGGAGTGGGAGCAGGTGGTGGGAGCGACCGTTGTAAAGAGCCCCACTGTAATCACATCTGCACCACAGAGTCAATGGAGTCCAATGCAGAGCGGACCCACCAACCACACACTCCCGCTGGGTCAGTTCCCTCCACCTGGGTCCACAGTTAGACAATTACACACAGGGGATGTCCTCCATCACCAATCCGAGACGTGGACACAGGGCACAGGGCAGGGCCCAGAGCTGAGACAGAGCTGGGTATACACACACTGAACTCACCACTTACCCTTATGACTATGACTGACACTATAGCTCACCCTTATACTGTACTCACCCTTATACTGTGCTTATACTCCAAAGCAATTTCAGGCAGTATTGTGTTCTTGAAATATGCTAAATGTTCAAGTAGTAGGGGTATTCATAGGAAGTGTTATTATCTTGATTTTATTTTTTCTTTAGAGTATTATTAGGATATGACTGGTATTAGAGACCATCATCGCAATTATTAATCCATTTTACAAAATGGTTTGACTCTCAATCTCATTCCCTTGTATTCTTCTCTATTTCTCGATGACCCCTCCTCTCATGGCAACAATAGATGGTATTTTTGTCTCATTGAAATATATTGTATAGTAATACTGTTGATGGTTGGTATGGCAACCTAGGAGTCAGATGAACCTAGGAGTCAGATGATCTCATTACTGGCACTTGGAAAAAACATTTCTCTCTCCCTCTCTGAGGATTACCCCTTTTCATGATGATTTCCCTATCTCTCTCTCCATATCTCTCTCCATATCTCTCCCTGTCTTTCCCACTATCTCTCTCCCTTTCTCTCTCTCCTTATATCTCTCTCCCTATCTCCCTCCCTCCTAAAAGGTCAGATGTCCTCCATGGTGGAGATAGAGAAAATCTGTAAAAGGTCTATTCAGCAGCCCCCCCCCATTCCCCTATTGCACCCCACAATCATTATGTTCCTTTTTGTTGCACCAAATAAAGGAGTGAGGGAAGAGGGGAGGGAAGACAGGAACCTTGAGTCTGCTTTTCTTCAGAGCACGTTTAAAATCTATCTCTTTTTTTCTATCCTTCTCTTTTCTATTCCTCAAAGCTTTCTTTTGTGTGGAAAATAGCCCTTGAACTGGTGGTGGAGTAGTGGTCTGTGTTGACTTTCTGAAATGTCTTTGCTTAACATCATCACTCCATTACTCCACAACTATCCTCCCTCCCTCCCTCCCTCCCTCCCTCCCTCCCTCCCTCCCTCCCTCCCTCCCTCCCTCCCTCCCTCCCTCCCTCCCTCCCTCCCTCCCTCCCTCCCTCCCTCCCCCTCCCTCCCTCCCTCCCTCCCTCACTTCCTTGCTTCCTTGCTTCCTAACTTGCTTCCTAACTTCCTAGTTCCCATTCTCTCTACTCTTTTGCTCTTGCTCTTGCTCTTGCTCTTGCTCTTCTTGCTCTTGCTCTTGCTCTTGCTCTTGCTCTCACTCTCAATTCAATTCAAAGGGCTTTATTGGCATGGGAAGGCAATGTTTACATTTCCAAAGCAAGTGAAGTAGCTAATATATTAACAATATAAAAGGAACAGTAAACATTACTCTTACAAAAGATCCAAAGTTATAGAGACATTTCAAGTGTCATGTTATGGCTATATACAGTGTTGTAATGATGTGCAAATAGATAACCCTGCTTATCCTCAACACTGGGGCCCCACAAGGGTGCGTTCTGAGCCCTCTCCTGTACTCCCTGTTCACCCATGACTGCGTGGCCACGCACGCCTCCAACTCAATCATCAAGTTTGCTGACGACACAACAGTTGTAGGCTTGATTACCAACAACGACGAGACGGCCTACAGGGAGGAGGTGAGGGCCCTCGGAGTGTGGTGTCAGGAAAATAACCTCATACTCAACGTCAACAAAACTAAGGAGATGATTGTGGACTTCAGGAAACAGCAGAGGGAACACCCCCCTATCCACATTGATGGAACAGTAGTGGAGAGGGTAGTAAGTTTTAAGTTCCTCGGCGTACACATCACAGACAAACTGAATTGGTCCACCCACACAGACAGCATCGTGAAGAAGGCGCAGCAGCGCCTCTTCAACCTCAGGAGGCTGAAGAAATTCGGCTTGTCACCAAAAGTACTCACAAACTTCTACAGATGCACAATCGTATCACCGCCTGGTACGGCAACTGCTCCGCCCACAACCGTAAGGCTCTCCAGAGGGTAGTGAGGTCTGCACAACGCATCACCGGGGGCAAACTACCTGCCCTCCAGGACACCTACACCACCCGATGTCACAGGAAGGCCATAAAGATCATCAAGGACAACAACCACCCGAGCCACTGCCTGTTCACCCCGCTATCATCCAGAAGGCGAGGTCAGTACAGGTGCATCAAAGCTGGGACCGAGAGACTGAAAAACAGCTTCTATCTCAAGCCATCAGACTGTTAAACAGCCACCACTAACATTGAGTGGCTGCTGCCAACACACTGACTCAACTCCAGCCACTTTAATAATGGGAATTGATGGAAATTAATGTAAAATATATCACTAGCCACTTTAAACAATGCTACTTAATATAATGTTTACATACCCTACATTATTTATCTCATATGTATACGTATATACTGTACTCTATATCATCTACTGCATCTTTATGTAATACATGTATCACTAGCCACTTTAAACTATGCCACTTTGTTTACATACTCATCTCATATGTATATACTGTACTCGATACCATCTACTGCATCTTGCCTATGCCGCTCTGTACCATCACTCATTCATATATCTTTATGTATATATTCTTTATCCCTTTACACTTGTGTGTATAAGGTAGTAGTTTTGGAATTGTTAGCTAGATTACTCGTTGGTTATTACTGCATTGTCGGAACGAGAAGCACAAGCATTTCGCTACGCTCGCATTAACATCTGCTAACCATGTGTATGTGACAAATAAAATGTGATTTGATTTGATTTGCATATGGCTGTCTCTCTCATTAGCAAGGCTATGATCACTGGCTCACTTTGACATAGTCAAAGCTTTCCTTAATTTTGGGTCAGTCACAGTACTCTCTGTTTAGGGCCAAGTAGCACTCTAGTTTACTCCGTTTTTTTGTTAATTCTTTCCAATGTGTCTAGTAATTATATTTTTGTTTTCTAATGATTTGGTTGGGTCTAACTGTATTGCTGTCCTGGGGCTCTGTGGTGTCTGTTTGTGTTTGTGTCCAGGTTCATCTCTCTTAATTTTATGTTCCTTTAAAAGGCGTTCACAGCTTTGTGGAAGTTACCTGTGGAGCTGATGTTTAGGCCAAGGTATGTAGAATGGTTTGTGTGCTCTAGAGCAAGGGTGTCTAGATGGTATTTGTATTTGTGGGCCTGGCAACTATTTTTGTCTTACTGAGATTTACTGCCAGGGCCCAGGTCTGACAGAGTCTGTGTGGAAGATCTCGGTGCTGCTGTAGATTCTCCTTGGTTGGGGACAGTAGCACCTAGTAGGGTGAGGCCGGTGCTGCAGACTTCTAATACCCTTGTCATTTTGTTGATATGTATGTTGAAGAGAGTAGGGCTCAAGCTGCATCCCTGTCTCACCTCACTGCCCTGTGGAAAGAAATGTGTGTTTTTTGACAATTTTAACCACACACTTGTTGTTTGTGTACATGGATTTTAGAATGTTGTATGTGTTTCCCCCAACACCTCTTTCCATAGCAAACCATCATGCCAAATTGAGTCAAAAGTTTTTTTTAAATCAACAAAGCATGAGAAGACTTTGCCTTTGTTTTGGTTTGTTTGTTTGTCAATTAGGGTGTGCTTGGTATACTTGGTCTGTTGTATGGTAATTTGATAAAAAGCCAATTTGACATTTGCAGAGTACATTGGTTTCCCTGTGGAAATGCACGAGTCTGCTGTTTATTGATAATGCAGAGGATTTTCCCAAGGTTGCTGTTGATGCATATCCCACGGTAGTTATTGGGGTCAAATTTGATTGAACTTTTGTGGATTGGGGTGATCAGTCCTTGGTTCCAAATATTGGGGAATATGCCAGAGCTAAGGATGATGTTAACTTCTTGATGCTACCCATCCTGTTAGCGGGATAATTTTCGTCAGCAACCGCTGAATAGCATAGTGCCGCAGTCAAATAACATTACTAAAAAATATTAATATTCATGAAATCTCAAGTGCAATATTGCAAAACACAGCTTAGCCTTTTGTTAATCCACCTGTCGTGTCAGATTTTGAAATTATGCTTTACAGCGAAAGCTATCCAAGCGTTTGTGTAAGTTTATCGATAGCATAACAAAACATTATGTACACTAAGCATTAAGTAGCTAGGTCACGAAAATCAGAAAAGCAATCAAATTAATCGTTTACCTTTGAGGATCTTCGGATGTTTTCACTCACGAGACTCCCAGTTACACAACAAATGTTCCTTTTGTTCCATAAAGAATATTTTTATACCCAAAATATCTCTGTTTATTTGTCGCGTTATGTTCAGAAATCCACAGGAAAGAGCGGTCACGACAACGCAGACGTATATTCCAAATAATATCCATAATGTCCACAGAAACATGTCAAACATTTTTTATAATCAATCTTCAGGTTGTTTTAAAAATATATATTCGATAATATATCAACCGGGTGTGTAGGTTTTTCAGTAACACCGGGAGAAACAATGGTCGCTTTACTCTGTAGTGCAAAACTCACTCTGAGAGCCCCCACCTATCCACTTACGCAATGTGATCTTTCACGCTCATTTTTCTAAATAAAAACCTGAAACGATGTTTTAAAGACGGTTGACACCTTAGGGAAGCCAGAGAAAAAGGAATCTAGTTGATATCCCTTTAAATGGAGGATAGGCATGCATAGGAACAGAGAGGTTTCAAAATAAGAGGCACTTCCTGATTGGATTTTCCTCAGGTTTTCGCCTGCAATATCAGTTCTGTTATACTCACAGACAATATTTTTACAGTTTTGGAAACTTTAGAGTGGTTTCTATCCTAATCTGATATGCATATTCTAGTTTCTGGGCCCGAGATATAGACAGTTTCAAATGGGTACGTTTTTTTTTAGCCAAAAACGAAAATACCGCCCCCTACACGCAAAAGGTTAAAGAGTATAAGTATAGCCAATTGGCATTTTTGGTCTTTATATTTTATAATTTTATTTAGGATACCATCAACACCACAGGCCTTTTTGGGTTGGGGGGTTTGTGTTTTGTCCTTTAGTTCAGTTAATGTAATTGGAGAATCCAGTGGCTTCTGGTAGTCTTTAATAGTTGATTATAAGATTTGTGTTTGATCATGTATATATTTTTGCTGATTGTTCTTTGTTATAGAGACAAAAAGATTGGAGACATGGCTTTATCCATACATCTCCATTTTGGATAGATAACTCTTCATGTTGTTGTTTGCTTAGCATGTTCCAATTTTACCAGAAGTGGTTAGATTCTATGGAGTTTTCAATTACAATGAGCTGATTTCTTACGTGGTGTTCCTTCTTTTTCCATAGTGTATTTCTGCATTGTTTAAGTAATTCACCATAGTGATGGAGTAGGCTCAGGTGTTCAGTGTCTCTATGTTTCTGGTTGGATAGGTTTCTCAATTTCTTTCTTATGTTTTTGCATTCTTCATCAAACCATTTGGCATTGTTGTTTGTTTTCTTGGGTTGTCTGCTTGACATTTTTATTATTTGATAGGAAAGCTGAGAGGTCAAATATACTGTTTAGGTTTTCTGCTGCCAAGTGTACATATTCATTATTACAGTAAAACATTTTGTCCAGGAAATTGTCGAAAAGGGTTTGAATTTGTTAATGTCTAATTGTTTTTTGGTAGGTTTTTATATTACTTTCCTTCCATCTAGAGCATTTCCTAATATTATTCAGTTCCTTTGGCTTTAATGCCTCATCATTGAGTTTTGCTCTGTTTAAGTAGACTGTGATTTTGCTGTTATCTGATAGAGGTGTCTATGGGCTGACTGTGAGCGCTCTGAAAGACTCTGTGTTGAGGTCAGTGATAAAGTAGTCTACAGTACTACTGCCAAGATATGAGCTATAGATGGTTTTTCTTTGTTTTTACTATTTTCTACATTGTAGAATAATAGTGAAGACATCAAAACTATAAAAAAACACATATGGAATATCATGTAGTAACCAAAAAAGTGTTGAACAAATCTAAATCTATTTTATATTTGAGATTCTTCTCATAGCCACCCTTTGCCTGGATGACAGCTTTGCACACTTTTGGCATTCTCTCAACTAGCTTCATGAGGTAGTCACCTGGAATGCATTTCAATTAACAGGTTTGCATTCTTAGAAGTTATTTTGTGGATTTTTTTTCCTTCTTAATGCATTTGGGTCAATCAGTTGTGTTGTAATAAGGTAGGGGGGTATACAGAAAATAGCCCTATTTGGTAAAAGACCAAGTCCATATTATGGACAAAGAGAAACAAAGAGACAAAGAGAAACGACAGTCCATCATTACTTTAAGACATGAATGTCAGTCAATATGAAACACTTCATATTACCAGCCTCAGAAATTGCAGGCCAAATAAATGCTTCACAGAGTTCAAATAACAGACACATCTCAACATCAACTGTTCAAAGACGACTGCGTGAATCAGGTCTTCATGGCCGAATTGCTGCAAAAGAAACCACTACTAAAGAACACTAATGAGAAGAAGACCGGTGGAAATTTGTCCTTTGGTCCGAAGTCCAAATTTGAGATTATTGGTCTTTGTGAGATAGGGTGCGGGTGAACTGATGTTATCCGCACGCGTATTTCCCACCGTAAAGCATGGAGAAGGAGGCGTTATGGTGTGGGGGTTCTTTACTGGTGATACTATCGGTGACACTTAACCAGCATGGCTACTACAGCATTCTGCAGCGATACGCCATCCCATCTGGTTTGGGCTAAGTGGGACTATAATTTGTTCTTCAACAGGACAATGACCCAACACACCTCCAGGCATTGTAATGGCTATTTTACCAAGAAGGAGAGTGATGGAGTGCTGCATCAGATGACCTGGCCTTCACAATCTCCCAACCTCAAACAAATTGAGATGGTTTGGGACAAGTCGGAATGCAGAGTGAAGGAAAAGCAGTCAACAAGTGCTCAGGATATGTGGGAACTCCTTCTAGACTGTTTGGAAAGCATTCCAAGTTAAACTGGTTGAAATAGTGCCAAGAGGGTTCAAAGCTGTCATCAAGGCAAAGGGTCGCTACTTTGAAGAATCTGAAATATAAAATATATTTGTTTAACACTTTTTGGGTCATGATTCCATGTGTGTTATTTCATAGTTTTGATGTGTTCACTATTATTCTACAATGTAGAAAATAGTAAAAATAAATAAAACCCTTGAATGAGTAGGTGTTCTAAAACGTTTGATCTGTAGTGTACCTACTATAGGAGTTCACTCGAAGCCTACCATTGACTATGTACATACCCATTGTGTGACAGAGCTGCGGAAGTTGTGACCCGTTTTGTTGGTTATATCATAGTTGTGTCTAGGGGGGCATATGGGGAGGGAATGCTGTCACCTCCAGGTAGGTGTTTGTCTGCCTGTGTGCTGAGGGTGTCAGGTTCTTGTCCAGTTTTGGCATTTAGGTTGCCACAGACTAGTACATATCCCTGGGCCTGGAAATGATTAATCTCCCGCTCTAGGATGGAGAAGCTGTCTTCATTAAAGGATGGGGATTCTAGTGGGGGTATATAGGTAGCACACAAGAGGACATTTTTCTCTGTTGAGATCATTTCTCTCTGTCTTTCTCTTTCTGTCTCTGTCTCTCTCTCTTTATCTCTGTCTTTTTCTTTCTGTCTCTTGCTCTCTCTCCCTCTTTATCTCTCTTGCCCTCACATAGTGCGAGAAGAGTGAATTTGGGCCACCCTTCCAGTCCCCATTCTCTCTAACCTCTCCTCTAACCTCTCCTCTAACTCAGCCCCATAGCCATTGTCGACAAGGTCTGTTAAGATGACAAAGACAGCATGTCCTTTAACAGACCCTACATGCTCCACCTTAGGAATGTCCTGGCCTTTAGTTTCCTATCCTACTGGCACTATCAGCCATGAAGAACCAGGGGAGACCTGTGGAGAGTGGAGAGGTCTATAAGCCCAGATTGGTCCATGCAGGGTTCTATTCAGCTGCCTGGCTGCTCCATTGACCCAACCTTTCTGCTGCGGTAAACATTTTACTCAGCCTGCTTCTGCCTTGATCAATAGCCTTCCATTAATAATGTATCTCATTGATTAGTTTGGCCCCTGAGTAAATTGATCAATTATGCTAATCTCTTTTATTGTAGTGTGGTGACGAATGAGGGCCAAACTGTTTTGGGTTAAACCTCTGGGCTTCTCACTGAACACAATGAGAGTGTCAGAGTAATAGCTTGGTTCTGCCCTATCCTCCTTCTACCACGGTCTACAGTATCTGTGTTGTCCTATCCTCCTTCTACCAAGGTCTACAGTATATGTGTTGTCCTATCCTCCTTCTACCACGGTCTACAGTATCTGTGTTGTCCTATCCTCCTTCTACCAAGGTCTACAGTATATGTGTTGTCCTATCCTCCTTCTACCAAGGTCTACAGTATGTTTGTTGTCCTATCCTCCTTCTACCAAGGTCTACAGTATGTTTGTTGTCCTATCCTCCTTCTACCACGGTCTACAGTATCTGCGTTGTCCTATCCTCCTTCTACCAAGGTCTACAGTATATGTGCTGTCCTATCCTCCTTCTACCACGGTCTACAGTATCTGCGTTGTCCTATCCTCCTTCTACCAAGGTCTACAGTATGTTTGTTGTCCTATCCTCCTTCTACCAAGGTCTACAGTATGTTTGTTGTCCTATCCTCCTTCTACCAAGGTCTACAGTATATGTGCTGTCCTATCCTCCTTCTACCAAGGTCTACAGTATGTTTGTTGTCCTATCCTCCTTCTACCAAAGTCTACAGTATGTTTGTTGTCCTATCCTCCTTCTACCAAGGTCTACAGTATATGTGCTGTCCTATCCTCCTTCTACCAAGGCCTACAGTATATGTGTTGTCCTATCCTCCTTCTACCAAGGTCTACAGTATGTTTGTTGTCCTATCCTCCTTCTACCAAGGTCTACAGTATGTTTGTTGTCCTATCCTCCTTTTACCAAGGTCTACAGTATGTTTGTTGTCCTATCCTCCTTCTACCAAGGTCTACAGTATGTTTGTTGTCCTATCCTCCTTCTACCAAGGTCTACAGTATGTTTGTTGTCCTATCCTCATTCTACCAATGTCTACAGTATGTGTGTTGTCCTATCCTCCTTCTACCAAGGTCTACAGTATATGTGTTGTCCTATCCTCCTTCTACCAAGGTCTACAGTATGTTTGTTGTCCTATCCTCCTTCTACCAATGTCTACAGTATGTTTGTTGTCCTATCCTCCTTCTACCAATGTCTACAGTATGTGTGTTGTCCTATCCTCCTTCTACCACGGTCTACAGTATCTGCGTTGTCCTATCCTCCTTCTACCAATGTCTACAGTATGTGTGTTGTCCTATCCTCCTTCTACCACGGTCTACAGTATCTGCGTTGTCCTATCCTCCTTCTACCAATGTCTACAGTATATGTGCTGTCCTATCCTCCTTCTACCAATGTCTACAGTATGTTTGTTGTCCTATCCTCCTTCTACCAATGTCTACAGTATGTGTGTTGTCCTATCCTCCTTCTACCACGGTCTACAGTATCTGCGTTGTCCTATCCTCCTTCTACCAATGTCTACAGTATGTTTGTTGTCCTATCCTCCTTCTACCAATGTCTACAGTATGTTTGTTGTCCTATCCTCCTTCTACCAAGGTCTACAGTATATGTGCTGTCCTATCCTCCTTCTACCAATGTCTACAGTATGTTTGTTGTCCTATCCTCCTTCTACCAATGTCTACAGTATGTGTGTTGTCCTATCCTCCTTCTACCACGGTCTACAGTATCTGCGTTGTCCTATCCTCCTTCTACCAATGTCTACAGTATGTGTGTTGTCCTATCCTCCTTCTACCACGGTCTACAGTATCTGCGTTGTCCTATCCTCCTTCTACCAATGTCTACAGTATGTTTGTTGTCCTATCCTCCTTCTACCAATGTCTACAGTATGTTTGTTGTCCTATCCTCCTTCTACCAAGGTCTACAGTATCTGCGTTGTCCTATCCTCCTTCTACCAATGTCTACAGTATGTTTGTTGTCCTATCCTCCTTCTACCAATGTCTACAGTATGTGTGTTGTCCTATCCTCCTTCTACCACGGTCTACAGTATCTGCGTTGTCCTATCCTCCTTCTACCAATGTCTACAGTATGTGTGTTGTCCTATCCTCCTTCTACCACGGTCTACAGTATCTGCGTTGTCCTATCCTCCTTCTACCAATGTCTACAGTATATGTGCTGTCCTATCCTCCTTCTACCAATGTCTACAGTATATGTGCTGTCCTATCCTCCTTCTACCAATGTCTACAGTATGTTTGTTGTCCTATCCTCCTTCTACCAATGTCTACAGTATGTTTGTTGTCCTATCCTCCTTCTACCAATGTCTACAGTATGTGTGTTGTCCTATCCTCCTTCTACCACGGTCTACAGTATGTGTGTTGTCCTATCCTCCTTCTACCAATGTCTACAGTATGTTTGTTGTCCTATCCTCCTTCTACCAATGTCTACAGTATGTGTGTTGTCCTATCCTCCTTCTACCAATGTCTACAGTATATGTGCTGTCCTATCCTCCTTCTACCAATGTCTACAGTATGTTTGTTGTCCTATCCTCCTTCTACCAATGTCTACAGTATGTTTGTTGTCCTATCCTCCTTCTACCAATGTCTACAGTATGTTTGTTGTCCTATCCTCCTTCTACCAATGTCTACAGTATGTTTGTTGTCCTATCCTCCTTCTACTAAGGTCTATATAGGTTATTATTATTCGACCATGCTGGTCATTTATGAACATTTGAACATAATAATAATAATAATAACATCTTGGCCATGTTCTGTTATAATCTCCACCCGGCACAGCCAGAAGAGGACTGGCCACCCCACATATGCTCTCTCTAATTCTTTCTTTCTTTCTCTCTCTCGGAGGATCTGAGTCCTAGGACCATGCCCCAGGACTACCTGACATGATGACTCCTTGCTGTCCCCAGTCCACCTGACCGTGCTGCTGCTCCAGTTTCAACTGTTCTGCCTTATTATTATTTGACCATGCTGGTCATTTATGAACATTTGAACATCTTGGCCATGTTCTGTTATAATCTCCACCCGGCACAGCCAGAAGAGGACTGGCCACCCCACATAGCCTGGTTGCTCTCTAGGTTTCCTCCTAGGTTTTGGCCTTTCTAGGGAGTTTTTCCTAGCCACCGTGCTTCTACACCTGCATTGCTTGCTGTTTGGGGTTTTAGGCTGGGTTTCTGTACAGCACTTTGAGATATCAGCTGATGTACGAAGGGCTATATAAATACATTTGATTTGATTTGGTCTACAGTATGTTTGTGGTGTAAATGGTTTTCCCAACAAGGCTGGTGGTGGTTTGGCAACACTCTGTCCTTTAGTTCTCTCTTCTGCCTCTGAAGGCTGAATCACATAACAAGCGACTTATGAATCCAATAGATTAGCAACAATGGAAAACCAGATGAGACAGTAGCAAAAAATGTGTTTGGGGAGTTGAATTTGATGCCCTGTGGAGGGAATGTGATCACATTAGCTAGTATCTTTAATTTCCACAATATTAGTATGTTTTCTCCTTGCGATTGGAGGGAGGTATATATTGGGTTTTGCATTAGCTGTTGTATTGGTGATGGGTTTTCAGTGTTACTGCTTGTGTGCTGATGAGGCTGTATCTACCACCAGTGTCCCCCATTCCCATGATGGGCTTCAAGGGCATTGGCCATCAGTATTGCAGAGGTAGGGAACCTCTCTCCACCCTTCGCATCTCATTACCACTTCTAATTATCCTGACAACTCACCAATCATTGTGGATGTGTATATTTATATCTGTTTATAGCACTCACACACACACACCTTCACACAAGGGATTCAAAAAGGGATCGATAGACTGCTTGTGTCCCTGTCTCTGTGACTGGACATATTTACGAGAAGCGACAAAAATGGTATTAGAGTGGGAAGGGGGAAGAAGAGGGGGAGAAGGGTAAAGGAGGGTGAAGGAGGGGGTGGGAAGGTGAGTGTTTAACCTTGTAGAGACACATCTGTCACAGACGCCGCCATACAGACCTGGGCTTAAAGTGGGACACTATGACTCCAGAGTGACCCAGGAGAGACTCAAATACTGTAGGAGCTCCCCCTCCTCCCGCTCTTTCATACATACAACCACATAAAATCATTCCCTGAAGTTGTCCTTTGATCTGAGTGTGTTTGGGCTAGGTTTTGTGGTTTCCACTCTCGTCTCTCCAGAGCGATGGACTATCCTCATTTAATCTCCACGCCTCCCACCTGTCAGAAAGGATGTGAACGAGCCCCCCACCCACCCCCTCCTTCCTCTGCCCAACGAAGTTTGATTATCATCTGTCACTAGTGCACATCTCTGCTTGCAGAGCTAAAGTTTTCCTTTGGTGCGGCCCACTCTTCACGCTGACATCATGCATATTCCCCAATGGATGCACTTCACTGACTAGATCATACAAAGCTCTCTACAACTGCCGCTTTAGCAACAGCTAAACGTATGGTCTCAATTACTCTCTGTTGTTGTGGAAATGAACAGTAAGGAGAGAAAGCAGTATTTCATAGGATTTTGAAGTCAGGAACCAACACCAAAAAGGAATAAGTAATTTGTCATGATCTCATCCTGCTTAGTCTGGAGGGTTATAAAGGGTTGTGGTCCAACACCAAATACACACACACACACACACACACACACACACACACACACACACACACACACACACACACACACACACACACACACACACACACACACACACACACACACACACACACACACACACACACACACACACACACACACACACACTGCTTATAGAAGTGGAAAGATGTGTGTGTGTGTGTTGAGATAGAAAGCGCTAATTGTAAAGGATGTGGCAGGTTGAGATAAGGTTATCAGGACGCATTGAAAAGTCAGAGAGGAGGCCAGTGCTAGCAGATGGAATTAGATTGATTGTATGTGGAGCCACTTTTGGGCACACACTGCTATTTAAAGATACCCTTTGGTGAGCCCCCAGCCTTCCAGCCCTCTCCCCAGGCATAGCTCTGCCCCCCGGTCCGCCAGCCACCCCCGCGCTGCAGGCAGGACAGCCGATAGTGCCACAGGTTGTCACTCACAGGGTAACGGACTAGGCACTGCATGGCTGTGATAGTACTGGATAGACCTCCTTCTACTCACAAATGAGAATACTATTTGGTATAACTTTAGCTAAAATTGTGCAATGTGGATCTAAATATGTGTTATTAAATGACTATAATCCACCACTTGAGATTGATACTTCTTTCCTACGGTGCTCTGCACATATCCGTGAGTGTGGCAGAGTGTAGCCGAAAGGTTTTCAATTCTGTTGATCCCCACAGCCTTATTCAACAACTCCCAGATAATTTATCTGTGTCATTTTTCAATTCCTCCTGTTAGGATCCTCTATTAGCCAAGCATTAGAAACAAATTAGCTCTCCTCAGTTGAATGGCTTCTTGGAGGAAGTGTGGGAAAATCCGCTTTTAGACAGGAGTAAGGAGTGCCTGTTGGGGAGCTGGAGCTGGAATCCTGCTTAATAAAGGGATACTTAACCATTGTAACTATGGCTGAATGGCTGAGGACACCTAATTAAGAGAATAAGGTGTCATACTACAGGCTAGTTGATTAATCCAGAGTTTTAGACCTCTACTTACTGCTAACCGCTGAATGGGACAACTTGGTTGGTTGGTTGGTTGGTTGGTTGGTGTGTGTGTGTGTGTGTGTGTGTGTGTGTGTGTGTGTGTGTGTGTGTGTGTGTGTGTGTGTGTGTGTGTGTGTGTGTGTGTGTGTGTGTGTGTGTGTGTGTGTGTGTGTGTGTGTGTGTGTGTGTGTGTGTGTGTGTGTGTGTGTGTGTGTGTGTGATAGTGGGTAGTAACCCAGGAGGGCTAACTCATTCAAGTTTAATCTCTACGCCTCCCACCTGTCAGAGATGATGTGATCGAGCACCCCCACAGTGTGTAAACAGATGAGTGATAAATCATCTCTGCACTAGGATCCTCATCGTGGCCAGTAGATTTTTACCCCAGGGCTTTGTTATAGGAGGACATGCAATGAACACTCTGCTTTCAAACTATTTTTTGGGCTTTGTGTCTCAAATTAGCTGAGCCAATTCAAACCAGAGCACCGGACTCCTCTGCCTCACAGCACGGCCATCCTTTCCAACTTTCGACCAGTGAAAAGGGGCAGGGATGGCGAAACAGCATGGACCGAACCAGGCGGAGACTCAAAATAAACTCATGCAGGCTTGGCTGAATAAGGACTCCATCACTCTTTATCTTAGCCAGAGTGTGCATGGGAGCCCAGTGATGAAATCAAAAAAAGGGAGGACAAAATTCAACAGAGTTGAACAGGCCACTGTATTTGGCTGGGGTTGCCGTGGTAACGTGGTGCTTGGATGGAGATAAACCGCACGTCGAGTTGTGGGAGAGGAATGCAGCCCTTCTGCCTGTGGTTTGGAGAAGAGGCTAACACTTCTCTTTCTCAACAGCTGAACGGCGCTGCAACATCTGGGGATGTTCAAACTATTTTTTGGGAGACAGAGCTTTAATTAACCACGCTCGCTGAGGAAAGGAATACTGTTGGAATATTGGGGGAAATGTTGGAAAACAAGTACAGTGTGTAATCGCCCAGGTCTGTTGAATGTTGTGGTCCCAGTTGTTTATGTTGTTGCGTTGTTTTCACCAACAACACCAGAATAGAGTGAGGAGAGAAAGCAGGACATACTGTTGCAAACAGTTGCAATTCTCATTAAATTCCTTCAACATTAAAGTCCTAAACTAACCTTGAGGCAGCAGATAGTCTAGATGTAGGGAGTTTTTTTGGCTATTACAAAAATGGAGGGTACTAAAACTGAAGGCGGATTTACCAAGATCGGTACGTATTAGTGTAACCTGGAGAGTTAACCATCCCTGTGAACGGGTTTGGTGTCTCATATTTAAAACATTTGACAGTGTAGTGAGGTAGGCCGGAAGCTTGTGTAGAGCTTTGTCTATCAGATCCCACCAGGGACATGGTAAGTGTTCAGAAGGCCACTGAGGTGCTATTCACTCAATTAATACTGTATTATCCCTGTCAGCTAGGGCCTGTCATTATTTTCTCACGTTATAATACAAGTGTATACTGCATATTGCCATCCACTCCACTTGACTTCTAGAAGTGCCACTTGCTTCCTGATTGTAATAATAATGTAGTCATTGACAGAGTCTAAAGAATATAATATATTTTTAATCGCATAAAAAGTTAGAGAATTGGTTTAGATTTCCAAGGGGCAGTGGGGGAGAGACACAGGAAGGGAGAGAGAGGGAGGCAGAGGAGAAGCCAATTTGGGGAAGAATGGTGTTTGGGGGAGCCTGGCTGTGGCCTGCTGATAAGAGGTTCTCCTTCTCCTGACAGAATGGGGAGGCCTTGTCTATCGCCCCATTAGCAACCATGCCTACAAGCCCCTGCCTTTTCACCACCGGCCGTCTTCAATAGGGGGCTGAAATGGAAATGGGTACTTACCCCACTATTATTCGATTGAAAGGTAGCTGTCATGGGATGGATGAGGCCCGATACAGGAGAGGGACTGTGGGGGAGGGAAGGAGAGAGATTTTGTTGCTGTCTCTCCGGCAAGAGGAACGTGTTTCTGTGAGATTAAACCAGGGAGCATGTTTATTAAAGCCATGTAGAGAGAGAGAGGGGAGAGAGAACGAGAGGAGAGGGAGAAAGAGGAGAGGAAGAGAGAGGGAGAGAGAGGAGAGGGAGAGAGAGGAGAGGGAGAAAGAGGAGATGAAGAGAGAGGGAGAGAGAGGAGAGGAAGAGAGAGGAGAGGAAGAGAGGGGAGAGAGAATGAGAGGAGAGGGAGAAAGAGGAGAGGGAGAGAGAGGAGAGGAAGAGAGAGGAGAGGAAGAGAGAGGGAGAGAGAGGAGAGGGAGAGAGAGGAGAGGGGGAAAGAGGAGAGGAAGAGAGAGGAGAGGAAAAGAGGAAAAGAGGGGAGAGATAACGAGAGGAGAGGGAGAAAGAGGAGAGGAAGAGAGAGGGAGAGAGAGGAGAGGAAGAGAGAGGAGAGGGAATGAGAGGAGAGGGAGAGAGGGTGGGGGATTTTGATAGATGAGGGAAGGGGGGGGAGTAAGAAGGGATGAAGGAGGGGGGCCAGGGGAAGAATAGAGGGCTGCAGATACAGCGCCAGAAGAATGAGTGTGGAAGAATGAGCCCGCCCCCCTCTTTTATTCGGACTGATAGGTTGTTTTTCTTTCTCTCTTTGTTTATTAGTTTTTTTGCTTAGCGTTCCATGCAGAACCAGTGGAGAGCTCCACAAATCATCTCCCTGCACAGAGATCCCTGCCATCCTCTCTAAGCACTGTTCTGGCCTATTCAGGAAAGCAATTCTCCTGGCTTTATTTGTTCATCAGAGAGCGCCTCCCTCTTCCCCTCTCTCACTCTCTCACTCTCTCTCTCTTTCAATCCCTCTCTCACATTCTCTCTTTCTCTCGCTTTCTCTCTCTCGCTTTTTCCCTCTCGCGCTCTCTTTCTCTCCTGTTCTCGCTTTCTCTCTCTTTCTCTCTTTCTCTCTTTCTCTCGCTATCTCTCTCTTTCTCTATCTCTCTCATTCTCGCTGTGTGTGTGGAGCATTCACCTGAAATATAGTTTTTGTATTGTGCTTCAGGATAACAGCATATGAGTTTTTTCCTGCTAATCTCCAAGCTGCATGTCCTTCAGTGTGTCCTCTATCTCTGCTGAGCTGGTGTATGTAACCTCCTGCATTACCTTCCACCCCACCACATGGGGAGGTAGAGACACATTGCAGTACAGTCCTGCCCAGGTCCTGCAAGGGATGCCCCAGGCCCTATACAGTACCTGCTAAGGGCCCCTCTGGGACCAGACCACAGTGTCATATGACTGACTTTATGGAACCTATTATTAGTGTTTATGCACTGGCACTTACTTGGACGACAAGCTTCTTGTGTCTCCCCATGTGCAGTGAGGCGGCTAAAGCCGTGCCTGCATTTCTTAATGTTATGGTTATGACTCTTTTCTCAATCGTTAACTCTATGGACATTTTAAGGGG